>NW_021144818.1:0-153314 GCF_900634625.1 Parambassis ranga | reverse complement strand
GCGGCTGCACTAAATGAATGATAAGTTAATGTGGTCTGTTCAGAGCTGTCAGTAAAAGCTTGTTTAACTGGTTTCGGCTGTCCCGCCTAACAAATGAAGAGATTGCTTCCAAAACGCTATAAATCCAGAAAAAAGTGTTTTCTTTCAAAAAGGGTTTATATGAAACTTCTAGTTTATGTTTCAAACTGTAATATATCATCATGAGTTTGTAATAACATCAAAAATCTAATCTATATTTTGATTTTAAACATTTATTAAACACCCAAAAAGCTATAAATCCATTTCATCACAAAACTCATTTTATGTATTTATATATGTATTTCTAATAATGTTATTTCGCGGCTGTCAGTTGATCCGCATGACAAAAGTTTTTCTCTTTAGTATGTGAACAGGAAGTGGCCGGTATTTCCCTCCAGCTGAGTTTCGGGATTCTGTATGGAAGGCTTCCGCTTTTTTCCCATGGAAGAAAAGAGGACTGCCTCATGGATACTGTCAAAGTTATTCATGTCACATAGCTAAAACATTTAAAAGACGACTGGACATACTTTCTATCTACTGACAGGGCGCCGCCATGACAGTTGGAAAGCTGCCCCGTGATTGGTTGAATGGAAATGCTGCATTGTGCTGAAAATCAGGGCGTTTGTAGCAGATTGGGAAAAAAGTGAAGAAGCGGTGCAGGGAAACATGGCGGATAACGTGTTTTGTTACTAATTGATTAAAAGCTTTAAACAGACCCCGTGTGAAACTTATTTTGGTGGTAACTCGTTTTCTTAAACAGTGGCGTTTCTCGCCCTAACCCTAACCCTAATAATGCTGCTCACAGCTCAGTGTCTCAGTGTCTTCACTCTTCAGTCCATCAGTCCAGTCTGACCCTTTGGATGAGATTCTTTGTGTCTGAGTCCTGCCTGCTTTTGGACTGTGGAGCTGTTTCTTCCTGTGTTTGGACCTTTTCAACCCTTTGTGGTCTCTTATTGGATTTTGTCTTTTGTCTGCTTTGGTTGTCTCTGTTATGTCCCAGGCTGAGGGGAAACCCACACACAGCATGTCTGCACCTCCCCACTCGTCCCCACTCTCAGATCGGCAGCTACACAGGCTGGTTTCAGTGTTAGGCTGCAGTTCATGAACTCAGAGCTGAGCAGTGCCCAAACAAACACAGAGACACTACAACACACTAAAGCTCCCTAACAAGAGAAAAAAGGAAAACCAATGACAAAGCTGGAACCTAAAAAATTAACTGGAGGGAAAATCACAAGGCTCTGGTAACGTATTGCGTCAGTGGGTAACGTACTGCGTCACTTCCTGTTTCGACACTGTCCTGTTTGTTCACTTGGTGTGCGCTGTTGGTGCTACGGACTTTCTGCATTAGACATATTGTTGTTGCTTTATTGTGGTAATACACAAGCACCGTAGTGTTAGAGTTAAGTGCACCAGTTTCTGGGTTCCCCTCTCGTTTACCACTGTAGCGAGCTTACCGTAACTTAGCGGTTACATTAGCGCTTAGCATGGCTTCTTCCACTCGCTCTGCATCTCCCTCTCCTGCTCACTGCACGGTGTGTGACATGTTCAGCTACTCCTCTGCCTCCTTTAATGAGCATGAGGTGTGCACAAAGTGTAGCGTATTCACAGTCTTGGAGGCGAGGCTAAGCGAGTTAGAGGGTCGGCTCCGCATGTTAGATAATAGACCTGTAGCCACAGCAGCTAGCCAGCAGCAGTTAGCCTGTGCGGACCAGCCTGCCTTAGCTGATGTTATCCGCACCCCGGCAGCCCCTGAGCAGCCGGGAAGTCAGAGAGGTTGGGTGGCGGTTCGAAGGAAGCGTAGCCCGAAACAAAGGCCCGTGGTTCACCACCAGCCGCTTGACATATCGAACCGTTTTTCCCCACTCGGCGACACACCCCGCTGAGAAGCCGACCCTGGTTATTGGCGACTCTGTTCTGCGGCATGTAAAGCCGACACCAGCGGCTATAGTTAAGTGCATCCCGGGGGCCAGAGCGGGCGACATAGAGGGTAGCCTGAAGCTGCTGGCGAGAGATAAGCATAAATACAGTAGGATTATAATTCACGTCGGTGTTAATGACACCCGGCTTCGCCAGTCAGAGGTCACTAAAGTTAATATTGAGTCGGTGTGTAATTTAGCTAAAACCATGTCGGACTCCGTAGCGTTCTCTGGTCCCCTCCCGAATCTGACCAGTGATGACATGTTTAGCCGCATGTCCTCGCTCCGTCGCTGGCTGTCATGGTGGTGTCCAGAAAATAACGTGGCCTTTATAGATAACTGGGAAACTTTCTGGGGGAAACCTGGCCTTATTAGGAGAGACGGCATCCATCCCACCCAGGGTGGTGCAGCTCTGATTTCTAGCAACATAGCCAAGTTTATTAGACCAACCTGACAACCCAGGGTCGAGGCCAGGAGGCAGAGTCGCTGTCCTACACACCTCTCTGCTGCTTCTGGAGGACTGCCGCCCGTTAGAAACACATTAAACACAAATACACATAGAAACACTAAGCTTAATAATGTTATTGAAGTGGTGACGGTCACACGTCCTCCCACAGTTCATCAAGCACACAAGTTAAGATATATTAATCATAATAACCTCATAAAAATACACACTAACACACACAAACACATAGAACAAGGTAACAGAACACTCAGGTGTGGATTGTTTAACATACGATCCCTACACTCTAAGTCGCTCTTAGTTAATGATCTAATTATTGATCATCACACTGATATACTTTGTCTCACTGAGACTTGGTTACAGGGTGAAGAATATGTTGCTTTAAATGAATCAACTCCGTCCTGTTATACTAACTGTCATGTTCCTAGAGTTACAGGTCGCGGAGGAGGAGTGGCAGCAATCTACCGCTCCAGTCTTCAGATGAATCCTAAACCTAAGTCTACTCATACTTCTTTTGAGAGTCTCACTCTCAGCCTGTCTCACGGAAGCTGGAAGAAGTCAGAATTTGTTCTACTCGTCGTAGTGTATCGTCCACCTGCTGCTGCTTATTCAGAGTTCCTGCTGGAGTTTTCAGACTTCTTATCAAGTTTAGTGCTTAGCACAGATAAAGTCATTATAGTGGGTGACTTTAACATTCATATGGACGTCGACTCCGACAGTCTGAAGATTGCCTTCAACTCACTCTTGGATTCAGTTGGGTTCTCTCAGTTAGTAAATGAACCCACACACTGTCACAGTCACACCCTCGACCCTGGTTCTCACCTACGGCCTGGAAGCTGAGAACCTGCTAGTGTGGTCTCAAAATCCTGTTCTTTCAGATCACTCATTAATAACTTTTGACTTCTCTCTTTCAGACCTACCAGCACCTGAGGAAAAGGTCTACTACAGCAGATGTCTGTCTGAAGACGCCGTTAAAGCAGTTTAGGACAGCAATCCTACCAGTACTCCCCACAGTCCCAAGTACTGATGGGGGTACCAACTTAAATGTTACTCCTGCAGAGCTGGACCCGCTTTGTCAACAACACTGCAGACACACTACACTCAGTCTTAAACAGGATTGCTCCACTGAAGAAGAAGAAAACTACAAACCAGAAGAGGCTAGCTCCGTGGTACAACTCAAACATCCGATCACTGAAACGGATTACACGTAGGATGGAGAGGATGTGGCAGTCCTCTAAATCAGATGACTCCCGGAGGGCCTGGAGAGACAGTCTGCTGACGTATAAGAAGGCCCTTCGTAAAGCCAGGACAGCCTACTATTCATCACTAATAGAAGAAAACAAGAACAACCCGCGCTTTCTCTTTAACGCCGTGGCCAGGCTGACAAAGAGCCACAGCTCTGTGGAGCCTCGCATTCCTGCAGCTCTTAGTAGTGAAGACTTCATGAGCTTCTTCACTGATAAAATCACCACTATTAGAGGACAAATCAACCACAATCTCTCTGTGACTGCTGAGGATACACCGCCACTTCTGGAAACGGATCCTGATCTAACTCTGGACTGCTTCGCGCCCATCGGCCTCCCTGAGCTGACCACCAGCATCAGCAAGTCTAAACCTACTACCTGTCTTCTGGATCCGATCCCTTCACAGCTCCTCAAGGATGCTATTCCTCTGATCGGAGACTCTATATTAGGACAGATCAACTTGTCTCTGGAAACAGGATATGTACCACAGGCTTTTAAAACTGCTGTGATCATTCCGATACTTAAAAAACCTTCACTGGACCCGGACGTCCTAGGAAACTACAGACCGATCTCCAACCTCACCTTTATCTCCAAACTACTTGAAAGAGCTGTTGTAAGTCAGCTAAACGACCACCTGTGTAGTAACAGTCTGTTTGATGCTTTCCAGTCTGGTTTCAGAGCCCATCACAGCACAGAAACAGCACTGCTTAAAGTCACCAATGACCTCCTCATGGCATCGGACCGGGGTCTCGTCTCTGTACTCGTTCTACTGGATCTCAGTGCTGCCTTCGACACCGTAGACCATCGCATCCTGCTACACAGATTGGAACACGAGATCAGGATTACAGGAACAGCACTGCGCTGGTTTAAATCATATTTATCTGACAGATTTCATTTTGTTCACACTAACGATGTGTCTTCCACAGGTACAAGGGTTAACCACGGTGTTCCACAGGGTTCTGTGCTCGGACCGATCCTGTTCACCCTCTACATGCTCCCTCTAGGATACATCATCCAGAAGCACGGCATAAACTTTCATTGTTATGCTGATGATACCCAGCTGTATTTATCCATGAAGCCTGAAGAAACGGAGCCGCTAGTCAGACTACAGGCGTGTCTAAAGGACATAAAGGACTGGATGTCCTCCAACTTTTACTATTAAACTCGGACAAGACTGAGGTCATTGTTTTTGGACCGAAACATCTCAGAACTAGTTTATCAGATAATACTTTCTCCCTGGATGGAATTACTCTGGCCTCCAGTACGACTGTGAGGAACCTTGGAGTTATCTTTGATCAAGACATGTCGTTTGTTTCTCATATTAAGCAGGTCTCCAGGACCGCTTTCTTTCACCTGCGTAATATTACTAAGATCAGGAGCATCCTCTCTCAGAGTGATGCTGAAAAGCTCATCCATGCTTTTGTCACTTCAAGACTGGACTACTGCAACTCTTTATTGTCAGGATGTCCACATTACTCCATCAACAGTCTGCAGCTGATCCAGAACGCAGCAGCTAGAGTTCTGACAGGAAGCAGCCAAAGGGATCATATCTCTCCTGTCCTAGCGTCTCTTCACTGGCTCCCAGTGGACTCAAGAATACACTTCAAGATCCTTCTTCTAACCTACAAGGCTCTTCATGGACTTGCTCCATTGTATCTGCAGGACCTGATTGTACCATATGTTCCTAATAGGACACTCAGATCTCTGAGTGCAGGTTTACTAGTAGTTCCTAGGATTCATAGAAGTAGAATGGGAGGACGAGCTTTCAGCTATCAGGCACCGCTATTATGGAACCAGTTACCAATCTGGGTCCGAGAGGCAGACACTGCCTCCACCTTTAAGACTAGACTTAAAACTTTTCTGTTTAGTAAGGCGTACGGTTAGCCTTAGACCTAGTGTGTAGCACAGCTATGCTGCTCTAGGCCTACGTTGTCGGGGGGCACAAACATGATCCACTGAGCAGTTTCCCTCTCACCCTCTAACCTCTCCTTTTCTCTCCTTAGTCTGGCTCACACTGGTCTCAAGACCTGGATGATGACCTGCAGTCCGGCCCGTGAAGTCTCTCTTGCTTTACGTTGTCGGGGGGCACAAACATGATCCACTGAGCAGTTACCCTCTCACCCTCTAACCTCTCCTTTTCTCTCCTTAGTCTGGCTCACACTGGTCTCAAGACCTGGATGATGACCTGCAGTCCGGCCCGTGAAGTCTCTCTTGCTCTACGTTGTCGGGGGGCACAAACACGATCCTCTGAACACCCTCTGACCTCTCCTCCACTCTCCTTAGTCTGGATCATACTGGGTAATATCGTCTCATAATCTGTGTTAACTGTCTTCCTTGTAGTTCTGTGCCTCGCTCTCGCTCTCTCTCTTTGCAGGTCTCAAGACCTGCATACTGACCTGCAGTCTCTCCTGTGCTCATCGACTTCACTAGCCCCTGCTGCTCATCTTTACTATCAAATTACTATTCCTACTTATGGACCGACGATATATATAGATATCATTACAATATATCACTGTTTCATCTTGCTGTCATGTTTGCTCTGTACTGTATCATGTTTGTATCATGTTTGCTCCTCTCTCTCTCTCTCTCTCTCTCTCTTTCTCCTTCATCCTCTCTCTCTCTCTCTCTCTCTCTCTCCCTCATCCTCTCTGACTAGCAGCAGGACTGGTTCCCCCTTAAGTTGACGGGTCCTGCTCAAGGTTTCTTCCTCTTAAAGGGAGTTTTTCCTTGCCACAGTGCTCTTAGGGGGGTTCCTGTGAAGCGCTTTGAGACAATGTCTGATTGTAATATGCGCTATATAAATAAAACTGAATTGAATTGAATTGAATTGAATTAAAACTCCTGCTGGGGAGTAATAAACTCCAGTAAACACCAAAGAAATCCAACCGCCGAGGCTGCGCTACAACAGCTCTGATGGACTGATAGAACACTGACTCATGCACAATAACATGAGGAAAGACTGAGTCAAACTTACACTTCCTCAGCCCAGGTTTTAACCTCTGCTCTCCACCATGCTCCACCCTGCAGGAAGAAACACAGTCAGAATGATTTTCTAACCAACATGAGTCCAAACTGCTGATCAACATGAAGCAGAGTTCCTCAGTTTGTCAGAGACACACAAACAGACTGAAACTCATCTGTGTCGACTCCAGAAGAGTCTCTCCTGATCTGCTCTGTGTTTATTCATGTCCTCCATTCTGTGAAATATTGCTCTCTGTCAGTGCTTTACTGTAAAATCCTCTTCATGCAGCAACAGTGTAGGTTTGATCTCAGCATTGTGCATTTATCCAAAGCAGCAAACAAGCCACACTGTCTCTGACTGTTTGTTCCTTTCACTCTATATGCAAACACAAGCCTGGTTCACATGTGTCATGGATGGAAGAGTTTCTGACACACTTCAAATAAATACATTCACTCATGTCTGTGTGTAGTTTTTACAGTGATAATATTGTAGTGTCTCCCTGCTCTCTGTCTCTGACTGAAGGAACTCCTCCTTCTACCATTGTGTTGTTGTCTCCTCTGAAGCTTCACATATGGATTGTTTCAGGAACATTTGTTTGTGGAAATAATTCAGTGGTTCTTACAGCTGAGGACATTAATAAGTAGGGCATCATTTAGTATTTGATCTGCACTAAGTGTGACTGAAAATCAGTCTGTTTGTATTTTGACATGAAGAACGTGTATAAAGAAAAGTGAAGTTAACATGATGGACACTTAATGATGGAGGAAGATGAACATCAGGGATCAGTGATTATTTCTTCTCTGCAGTTTCAGTCCATCCATCAACAGCTGTGGATATATGAGCTAAACTGACAGACTGAGGAGGACTCATGCTCTGTGGTCTCTGTGTACCTGAGAGTCTTCAGACTACAATCTGGACCGTTGAGTAAAGCAGACAGCAGCTTCACTCCTGAGTCTCCTGGATGATTGTAGCTCAGGTCCAGCTCTCTCAGATAGGAGGGGTTGGAGGTCAGAGCCGAGGCCAGAGAAGCACAGCCCTCCTGTGTGATCAGACACCCTGACAGACTGGAGGTACAAAACATGTCATGAACTCAAGAAGAAAGAAGGAAAATCCAACAGATCTTCAACATGAACATGAAGCAGAATTTAACTGATGATCAACAAGCTGGATCCTGACCTGAGAGTCTCCAGTCTGCAGTCTGGACCCCCTAATCCGTGAGACAGCTGCTTCACTCCTGAATCCTGCAGGTCATTATTATCCAGGTCCAGCTCTCTCAGACTAGAGGACTGGGAGCTGAGGACTGAGGACAGAGCTTCACAGCTTCTCTCTGAGAGGTTACAGCTGCTCAGTCTGAAAGAAATGAAATGTGTACATTTAACAATACTGAATAATTGTAAGAAGTAGAGCAGTGCAATGAAAAAAACAATTCTACAACATGAAAGGACACTATTGTCTAAGCTTAGTAATGTCAGTGGTTATAATTTGTGAATTATGTTTGTACATTTTTTATTATTAATCATCTGTCATTTCTATGGCAGAGAACAGGAATCAGCCAATCAGAAAAAAATGTATTGTTGCCAGGTGAGGTCTGAGATTCAGCTGCAAGCACACCGTGCAGCAGACGTTATGGCATATAGGGCAGGCCAGGAGTGAGAGACAGGGAGCGGGTTTCCTTCTATATTGATCCTCCCTCTGTGTTTCAGTCACTTCATGTGAACTGATTGTGTGCTGATCAACACAAGCAGACACATCAGCACAGATTCATGTGAACTAAGTTACCTGTTGTGCAGCTTTTTTTGGAGGCTTTGGGTAATCTGTTTCTAATCTGTTTAATCTGATCTGTTCTGTGAAGTCTCTAAAACCTGACAGTGCAGCTGATGGCCTCATTGGGAATACAGTGAAACAGAAATGTGGTTTTTGTGGTTAAAGTCATGGTGGCACAGAGGTAGACAGTAACAGATGTAAACATTTTGTTCTAATAACCTGTTAGTGTAGTGCCACCATGAGGCTGACAGAACTGTTTCATTTTCAGTTGGTTTTATATTTGTCATCATGGCTTAAAATAAATAAGGAGTTATTGAATCTCTCAGTAATAGTTGTTGAGTTAACCCTTTACTTCTGTCAGTATAATAGCTGTTGAAATCCACCAGAATGCAGGAAATGGCTTCTACTTCATCCAAAATGTTCTGGGGGAGGTAACTCTGATACTTTTCCACATTAAAACCATACAGCCTGTCCTTATTAGCTTTAGATATGATTCCAGCCTCAGACCTTTATGGTGTATTTCCAGGCTATTCTTTAAGGTCAGTGACTTCATATTGTTCATCTTCAGCAGTTTCTGTTTCATAACTTCCTAATGTTCAAAGGTTTTCTACTTTTCACAATAAAACAGCTTCATCTATTCAAAGTGTTTCAGCAACTTAAATTCAGACTGCAGATTCTCCAGCAATTCAGAGCAATCCTTCACATCATTCAGAGCAATGCTTCAGCTGCAGCAACCAAACTCACATTTTCTGCAGGAAATGCTTTCTAGTTAACTTTGTGTTCATAGTGTGTCAATTCATATTTTCGTCTTGTTTAATGAGTTGCAGTTTAATGTTATAGATGTACTTGCACAATCCATCATCATTTAATCTCTTGAGTGAAGCCTACATCTAGAAGGTTTCATTCCTAAATGTGTTTTGTTTGTAACCCAGTTTAAAATCCCCACATGTTTTAATGAGTGTTGATCATTTCAGTTCAAGTTTAAATGTGTAAGCATTTAAAATGTGATTTAAAAGGGTAAAAAGTGTTACATGTTTGTTGTGTTATGTTAAAGAATGTTGCTGAAAGATGTCCCACCAGCATAGATGGGGTTAATAACAAGTGACAGGACCGTGAGCACAGTGTGACACAGACTAGGAGAGGTGTGTCGGAGAAACATGTGTAACACAGAGATTTTCTGTCTTCATTTCTAAGTTAGCAGTGCACAAAACGGTGTGTAACTTGTGTCTTAAGGTTGTTGACAGGACAATCTGTGAGAAGAAGTCTAGCAGCATACTGAGAGGCGGGAAGACTTTCGCCTGCTGCGGTATATGTCAGTCTGTAATCATTTAAGCTGCTGCTTTATAGAGTGTATTAAGGTGTGGGGGCCACAACTTTTGTTTAAGTGACCTTGAGGTTGGTAAACTGAGTTTCTGAATTCATTAGAGGGTTAAGAAAAAAGGTTATATTGTGTTTTTGCCTCCAAACAGCTGGAGTGTTTTTCTTTAAAAAAGTGACATTTGATGTTTAAGGCTCCAAAACAATATTCTAATTTTATTTTCATGTCTTAGTTCACCAGCATTAACCTTTTCTTAAATAACAGAGAATTATTTTTCTAAAACCTTGTGTTGTGTTACTTATTACTCACCTGAGAAAGGGCAGGGATTCAATTGCAGAGACATATGCAGACGTAGTTAAGATCTTCATTAAAAATATAATTTAAAGATGGCAATTTGATTGATGGGTCAAACACTGCACTTGTGTGTATTAAAGGGACATCCAAGATAATAATTAAAACTGAGTTAATCAGGGTTAAGAAGCATTGGATAAATACTTTAAAAGAACCTAAAAGCCTGCCCTCATCTGTAATGTGGTGAGAGTTGCTCCTCTGGCACTTCCTGTGTTTTTCATTTCTTGCTCGTTTCCTTGTTTTTGTTCTTTCCAGGCGCGATGGTCCAGCTGGGTGGAGTCGTGGCTTCTTCTCACCTGGGTTCCGTTTCCCGCCATTCCGCCGGCTACTTAAGCGCCGCCTCCCTTCTCCTCGGCGCCAGTTCTTCACTGCTATTTTCGTACTAAGCAACCAGCCACCTTTCTGTCCGTTCCAAGTGACCAGTGACTTACCTTGTTTTTTGCCTAGGCCTCCAGCCACGCCACCCGGTTGTTTCTCGCCCTGGACCTGAGTTGTGCTTCGCCCTCGTGGTTGTTTTTCGTTCCTCCTTCAAGTTACCTCGTAGTTCGCCCTTGTGGTTGTTTTTGGTTATATTTTGGACTCAGCTCAGTTTTCTCCTCAGTGGTAGTTTTTTGTTTTCTCTATTAAAGTGAGTAAATGTACCTGCTTCTGGATCTCCGTCTGTGATCGCACATAACATCATCAATATGACTACAGAGGGGAGCGCTACATGTTGTTGAAGTGTTTTCTATATTCACATATGTTTGTCGGAAATATTTTACACCAGAAAGTTCCAACAATTTTATCTTGGAACTCATTTGTACTAGTTATATCTACAACTCATGCTGATATACAACTGAAAACAAAACCATGCTGCATCTCAAAGAGCTTTAGTAAACCCAAACCTTACACCTTATACACATGTCTGTGGTCCTTTTCTGTCTGTCAGTCCTGACAGATGATTTAAAAACTGGACCTCAGCCTAATAATAACATTAACTGACCTAAGAACCTGCAGTATGCAGTGAGGACTGTCCAGTCCAGCACATAGCTGCTTCAGTCCTGAATCCTGCAGCCTGTTCCGGTTCATGTCGAGCTCTGTCAGATGGGAGGGGTCGGACTTCAGAGCTGAGGCCACAACTTCCCAGTGAGTCTCTGAGAGGTCACAGTCAGAAAGTCTGTGATGACAGAAATATCAGAACATTATGAAAGGGACACTTTAAGTAGTAGCAGTGATCTCATTTGATCTGACTGTTTGACATGTAACAATAGTTCTGATCATTCTCATCGTCTCATTTTGACAGTGTATTTCACTTTATTCCTCTGTTGTAGGTTCTTCCAGCTGATATTGCTGAAAGATAAATTCTTCTCTTTCATGCAGAGACTTTAAAGAGTTATTCTGTTGTGTGACATCCTGATTGAACTGTTTGTGTAATGGTATGTGTCTGCATGTTTGTATACCATGATGTTGTGCTGCAGTTTTTGCAGTCTTTGTATCTACACTCAACAAAAATATAAACGCAACACTTTTGTTTTTGCTCCCATGTTTCATGAGATGGACTTGAAGATCTAAACTTCATTCCAGATACACAATATTACCATTCCTCTCAAACATTGTTCACAAATCTGTCTAAATGTGTGATAGTGAGCACTTCTGCTTTGCTGAGATAATCCATCCCACCTCACAGGTGTGCCACATCAAGATGCTGATCTGACATCATGATTAGTGCACAGGTGTACCTTAAACTGCCCACAATAAAAGGCCACCCTGAAATGTGCATTTTGTTTCTGCTTTATTGGCGGTCTGGGGACTCAGAACCAGTCAGTATCTGGTGTGACCACCATTTGCCTCATGCAGTGCAACACATCTTCTTCGCATAGAGTTTATCAGATTGTCTATTGTGGCCTGTGGAATGTTGGTCCACTCCTCTTCAATGGCTGTGCGAAGTTGCTGGATATTAGTGGGAACTGGTGCACGCTGTCGTATACGCCGGTCAAGCACATCCCAAACATGTTCAATGGGTGACATGTCCGGTGAGTATGCTGGCCATGCAAGAACTGGGACATTTTCAGCTTCCAAGAATTGTGTACAGATCCTTGCAACATGGGGCCGTGCATTATCTTGCTGAAACATGAGGTGATGTTCATGGATGTATGGCACAACAATGGGCCTCAGGATCTCATCACGGTATCTCTGTGCATTCAAAATGCCATCAATAAAATGCACCTGTGTTCTTCGTCCATAACAGATGCCTGCCCATACCATGACCCCACCACCACCATGGGCCACTCGATCCACAACATTGACATCAGCAAAGCGCTCACCCACACGACGCCACACACGCTGTCTGCCATCTGCCCTGAACAATGTAAACCGAGATTCATCCGTGAAGAGAACACCTCTCCAACATGCTAGACGCCATCGAATGTGAGCATTTGCCCACTCAAGTCTGTTACGGCGACGATCTGGAGTCAGGTTAAGACCCCGATGAGGACGACGAGCATGCAGTTGAGCTTCCCTGAGACGGTTTCTGACAGTTTGTGCAGAAATTGTTTGGTTATGCAAACCAATTGTTTCAGCAGCTGTCTGAGTGGCTGGTCTCAGACGATCTCGGAGGTGAACCTGCTGGATGTGGAGGTCCTGGGCTGGTGTGGTTACTCGTGGTCTGTGGTTGTGAGGCCGGTTGGATGTACTGCCATATTCTCTGAAACGCCTTTGGAGACGGCTTATGGTGGAGAAATGAACATTCAATGCACGAGCAACAGATCTGGTTGACATTCCTGCTGTCAGCATGCCAATTGCACGCTCCCTCAATGCTTGTGGCATCTGTGGCATTTTGCTGTGAGACAAAACTGCACATTTCAGGGTGGCCCAGGGCTCTAGAGTGCGACCATTTTGGGCGCACATGCGACCTAATTTCTCAAAGGTGCAACCAAAAAATATCAGAGGTCGCACTGGTACGACCAGCTGTAAGAGGGAGATACGTTCTCCGCGACTCTCAAAAGTCTCCAGCAACAGACACACATCGAGCCCATATCGTGGACCAATCAGAGACGGTGAAGGGCGGGACCTCCGTGTGTGTGTCTTTGAAAACGTGTCTGCTGAGACCGAACATTCAGAGAAGAACGCGGACATATGCTGCGCAGAGCTGATGCTGTGTGATAAAGCTTGTTCCATACTGCACGAGAACAGAGAGATATGAACAAAGTTCGTTTCAGCCCGGACTTTTTAAAACGTGTGTGCAGAACTCATACGGCTCTCTCACTGCAGCGCGCAGCGCGCACACACACAGACAGACAGGTATTAAAGACGTTTAGTTTAAGTGAACATACAGCGGAGGAGCAGGATTTGTCGCTACTATGCAGGTTTTGCTAATTTGCTGTTTACCTGAATGACGGATGATAACGAGCCGGTCATGTTCAGGGAGGGGGCGTGACGTGCTCGTAGCATCATAACAGACTGAACAGCAGGTCTGAGGACAGTGTTATCTGACCTGAGGTTCATCCATGAAGGCTGAGTCACTGACTGACAGCAGTCAGCTGGTTTAAGGAGTTATAGTACATGGTTACATGATGAACGCCCATTTAAAAAGTATTGTTATTATCCTGCTATAGCAGAGCATTGTCTGCCAGTATGATATCTGCATACAGCAGCTAAATCTGTAACAGAATGAAAAGTCTGTCAGCTGGAGCTCAGCTTTAGAAAGAGAGGAGACAGAGGAGAAACTGAGGAAGAGAGGAAGAGGTGAGGAAGATGAGAGAAGAGATACTGTAGCTGCAATAGAAACGTGTTGAAGAAAACTAAACATATATCTCAATCACAACTATTAAATAAATAAAGGTGTATATGATTTTAATCCTTTTTAATTCCCATTGCCAGATAGATAAGTGAGGAGCGACAGCCAGAAAATACAGAGAGAAAGCAAACAGGGAACTGAAGAGTGCTGTAACTTTGAATCTTCATGATGGATTTCTGACAGGCAGACCTGTTGGCTTGTTTGTCCATAATTTGAATGAGTATCGGTACATGTATTTATTTATTTGTATTTACCTGTGTTCATTAAACAGGGTCCAAAGTCAGTTTAGGATGATATGTTATTATTAAGCCCGTTCATATTTCCTAGAGATCAATTTTTGGACCTCAGTATTTCTAAAACTTTGGCTACAGCCCTGCGAGGCCGTCAGGTAAACAGTAGACGTAGCTGCAGATGATGAGAGAAGATGAAAAGAACTTCTGCGTTAGGATAGGTGTCAAGTTAAGGCCTGATCAATAAAATATATGGACAGCAATTAAAAAACAAACTGCTGTGTGATGTGTGATGCGGTGCACCTAACTTTTGTGCCGGTGCACCCAAGAAAAAAAGGTTAGGCGCACCGGTGCAACCAGTGCAAAAAGTTAGTCTAGAGCCCTGTGGCCTTTTATTGTGGGCAGTTTGAGGTACACCTGTGCACTAATCATGATGTCAGATCAGCATCTTGATGTGGCACACCTGTGAGGTGGGATGGATTATCTCAGCAAAGCAGAAGTGCTCACTATCACACATTTAGACAGATTTGTGAACAATGTTTGAGAGGAATGGTAATATTGTGTATCTGGAATGAAGTTTAGATCTTCAAGTCCATCTCATGAAACATGGGAGCAAAAACAAAAGTGTTGCGTTTATATTTTTGTTGAGTGTATGTAGTTTGTGCAGCTCTTTGGCCACATGCAGCTGTTTTAACTACAAATAAAGACACATTTATTGTCCATTCATTTAACAGCTTCAAACAGAAACATACAAAACAATGTTTTCACAGTAGAAGAACATCTGAGACAAAAACACAGCTGATGTGATGTGTCAATGAACACAAGGAGCTCTGTTAGAGAGAAACACACAGTGTGAATGTGTCTAAGAACTAAACCAGTAATCTACACTGATTGGTCACATCTGGACTCACCTGAACTTTCTGCAGTTCCTCACAGCTGGAAGCAGTCTCAAACGTCCTTCTGTTGTTGTGTTGTACTTCATCAGGTCTAGCTCATCAAGAACCTCCTCTGACATCTGCAGCATGTAGGCCAGAGCTGAGCAGTGAATCTCAGAGAGTTTCTTCTCTGATCTGGTCTCTGACTGCAGGAACTCTTGGATCTCCTGATGCACTGAGAGGTCGTTCATCTCCATCAGACAGTGGAAGATGTTGATGCTTCTGTCAGGAGACACTGTATGAGTGCGTCTCTGTTTCAGGTTGTTGATGGCTCTCTGGATGGCCTTTGAACTGATCTCTGTCTGACCCAGCAGGTCTTTTAAAAGTCTCTGGTTTGACTGCAGGGAGAGACCATGAAGGAAGCGAACCATCAGGTCCAGGTGGCCAGTTTTACTGTTCAGAGATTTCTCCATGACTCTGCCCAGGATGTCATCCAGAGATGACCAACTTTTCTTTCCCAGGAAGTTCACCAGCTCTTCATCGTCCCCATCAATGAAACAGCGTATGAGGTGGAAAGCAGCCAGAAACTCCTGAACGCTCAGATGGATGAAGCAGAACACCTTGTCCTGGTACAGGCCTCTCTCCTCTTTGAAGATCTGTGTGAACACTCCTGAGTACACTGAGGCTGCTCTGATATCGATGCCACACTCTGTCAGGTCTGACTCATAGAAGATCAGGTTTCCTTTCTGCAGCTGATCAAAAGCCAGTTTTCCCAGAGACTGGATCATCTCCCTGCTCTCTGGACTCCACTGTGGATCTGTTTCAGCTCCTCCATCATACTTGATCTTCTTCACTTTGGTCTGAACCACCAGGAAGTGGATGTACATCTCAGTCAGGGTCTTGGGCAGCTCTGCTCCCTCTCTGGTTTCCAACATGTCCTCCAGAACTGTAGCAGTGATCCAGCAGAAGACTGGGATGTGGCACATGATGTGGAGGCTTCGTGATGTCTTGATGTGGGAGATGATCCTGCTGGCCTGCTCCTCCTCTCTGAACCTCTTCCTGAAGTACTCCTCCTTCTGTGGGTCAGTGAACCCTCTGACCTCTGTCACCACGTCCACACAGTCAGGAGGGATCTGATTGGCTGCTGCAGGTCGTGTGGTGATCCAGAGGCGAGCAGAGGGAAGCAGCTTCCCCCTGATGAGGTTTGTCAGCAGCACATCCACTGAGGTGGACTTTGTGACATCAGTCAGGGTCTCATTGTTCTGGAAGTCCAGAGGAAGTCGACACTCATCCAGACCATCAAAGATGAAGACCACCTGGAGGCGCTGAAAGCTGCAGATTCCTGCCTCTTTGGTTTCAGTGAAGAAGTGATGAACAAGTTCCACCAAGCTGAACTTTCTCTCTCTCAGCACATTCAGCTCTCTGAAAGTGAATGGAAATGTGAACTGGATGTCCTGGTTGCCTTTGTCTTCAGCCCAGTCCAGAGTGAACTTCTGTGTTAGGACTGTTTTCCCGATGCCAGCCACTCCCTTTGTCATCACTGTTCTGATTGGTTCCTGTCTTCCAGGTGAGCCTTTAAAGATGCCTTCTGGTCTGATGCTTGTTTCTGGTCTGTGTGCTTTCCTGGACGCTGCTTCAATCTGTCTGACCTCATGTTCCTCATTGACCTCTGCAGTCCCCCCCTCTGTGATGTAGAGCTCTGTGTAGATCTGGTTCAGAAGGGTCGGCTCTCCTGCTTTAGCGATCCCCTCAAACACACACTGGAACTTCTTCCTCAGGTTAGACTTGAGTTTACGTCCACACTCTGCAGCAGGAGTTCCTGAACAAACAATAAATGTCATTAATAAGTGAACGCTACAATAAATGTGTCAAATAAATATTTTCTGTCTCCATGAAATCTGTTCATCAGTTGTAGACAAACAGTTTGTGTTTTCAGTCAGAAGAATTCACAGATGTCTGCATCATATTAACAGCAGAGTGTGTAAATGTAAACTTCATTTCCTCTTTCCATCATGTTAAAGCTCTTCAAATCCTCTTACTGCTCTGCAGACGCTCAGCCAGCTCCTCCTGCTTCATCCTCCTCAGGAAGTGCACTGTGATCTGCACTAATGACTCTCTGCTGCTCCTCTGCTCTTCATCCTCCTCATCCTCCCTCTGACTCTCTGAGCATTCTGGGTAATCTGGACTCAGGAGCTTCTGGATCTTCTTCAGCTCATCCTTCACAAACCTGACAATGTTCTCCTCCAGCAGCTGGAACAGAACAACAGAGTATAAACTCTCAGACTTTGAGGAGCAGAATAACAGTTTAGTGTTTCATGATATTACAGCTTATGTTCATACATGTATTACTTGAATCTACAACATTAGATATGAAGTGTTGTGTATGCACAGCTGCTGTAGTTATAAGTATTACTACCACAGTTCTGTCTCTGTGAATGCTTGCTCAGGGGTCAGGCTCTGGGTCTCTGTAGAGCACCAGGACTG
Source organism: Parambassis ranga (assembly GCF_900634625.1). Classification (NCBI taxonomy): domain Eukaryota; kingdom Metazoa; phylum Chordata; class Actinopteri; family Ambassidae; genus Parambassis; species Parambassis ranga. Next base: position 135,914 of record NW_021144818.1, on the reverse strand, counting down.
TTGTGTTGTAGTTAGAAGCTGTTTGTACTCACCATAAATATGGCGTCCTGAGCAGGAGTCTGAACACTGGGTTGCTGCAGTCTGTGACAGAAACATCAGCATTTAACAACACAATCACTTCACTAAGTGTTTTGATGTGTTTTCACTTTAAACAGATACACAACAGTCAATGGACTGGTGAAGAAAATTAATTAATACACAAAATGTGTGTATTAAAAATGAAAACTATCCTGACTCCACACTGTTCAGCTGCATCCAGCAGGTTTGTAATTTGTTCTTCTTCACATATTCTGCTTTAATGGCTGCCAGCACAGCTGTAAGAGTTCAGTTAAATCTTCCACTCACCATGTTTCTCTTTCTTTAACATTAAGCGATGTGCAGCAGGATGGGTTTGTAATGAATCGCAGTCAGACAATGATGCAGTGTCATGATATAGAGTGTATATCATGTGTTATGACTAAGTCATATTTTGTGTGTGTGAGTGTTCTCCCTCCCCGCCAACAGGGGGGAGCATACTATTGGTTCTGCAGCTGGATGACATGGAGCTCGAGGATTGGAGGACACAGATGGGCTCTGAATTTAAAAACCCTCCACATCAGCCACCCGATGCTCTTGCCCTCCTCTCCACATCTCGAGAAGACTGCGCTCGATTTTTGCTTGTATATTAGACATTAGACTGTGAATATTAATTTATGTAATTTAGACTCGTCGTTTGATTTTGGCTTTACCTAGAGTAATTGAATTTAAGTTATTATTACATACCAGGCACATTTGAGTAGGGGTGAGAAGCCGTTTTTGTTTATTCGTTTTCTCCTGTTTTTTGTTAGGAAGTCAGGGAAGTCACCTGTATTTTTGTTTGAATCTCTTTTCTTTTGTTCAGGAAAGACAGGAGCTGAGAACCTTAGTTGTTTTGTTTGTTATTTTGGCATTGCTCACCCTGAAGGTTTCTGTTGTCTCGGTTCGTTTATAAATACATTTATATAAATTCCATTCGTCCTTGATATTTTTTCATATCTACCTTGGGAGTCGGAACAGGAGGGAAGAGTCACTTTATGCTACAACTAGGTTTCCCCTAGGCCGGTTGTAACATAAATTGGGGGCTCGTCGATTCTTTTGAAAGCGTGTTGGTAAGTAAAACGTTTGTTATCGGTAAGTTAAATTTGGCTCGTTCGTGTTTTGATTCGTGTCAGTAAGTAATTGGCAATTCGTCGTTTTTTTTGGAATATTGTATTTTTCATATTACTCTGCATAATACTGGTTGACAGTTTTGCTCTGAATATGGAGTTTGATCTAGAGTATTTTGTGAAGAATCCTACAGTCCAGCAGTTGGACAAGTGTAGGAAGGTGGATTTATTAATGATTGCTGCGTGTTTTCAGGTCAGAGTGCCTCAAAACATTAAAAAGGAGGAACTGAAAGAGCTTTTGCAGGAAAAGCTAGTGGAGGAAGGTCTGTGTGTGTCTGTGCCATCTGTAGAGGAGGCGGCGAAAGCTGACGTGAGCTCCCGTGACACGGTGCGGCCCAGCCCAACCGCTCCCTCTGGTCCGTCTGTTACGCCTGCTATGACGGCAGAGGAGATGCAGCTAACTCTCAGAATAAAAGAAATTGATTTGAGAAATCGCGAGTTAGAGGTGGAGGCCATGCACCTGAAGGTGAGGGCCTTAGAGCTAGAGCGTCTCCCCTCTGCGACTCCACACCCATCTGCCTCACGACAGGTTCCTCATTCTCCTCGTGACACATTTGATGTGAGCAAGCACATTGCTTTAGTGCCACCATTCAGAGAGTCTGAGGTGGATTACTATTTTAGTGCCTTTGAAAGAATCGCAACCACTCTGAATTGGCCGGTTGTAACACATGACACTGCAGACCTTTGTTATTTCCTTTACTTAAAGCCTTCAGAAACCACCATGAGATGATAACATGACAACATAAATACATACTGATACTTTCTATTATACATCTACAAACACAGACCTGCTTATGGGTCTTTTACAGAGCCAAGCAGACCCACATGATCATTGAAGAACTCTGCTAAGTTACAGAAACAGGACTTAAAGTGGTATCAACATTTTGAAATGTTCACTTTTCATGGACACAGAGCTGGATCAGTGTCCATGATGGCCACTACAAGAGACTGAAAAACTGTTATCACACAATTTATTTGATCACAATTTGACCAAATTCAACCAAAAACACCGAAGAACAGAAGCCACCTTAAAGTTCTGCACAGGCTGTGTTCAAGTCAGAATAATCAGCAGTGTGAGGTACGTGCAAAAATCCAAACCAGGACCCTGGGAATCTGAGGAGGAGGAGACTAGCTCCTAGCTACATATAGGCTGACAGCTACAGTCGTTTTGGGAAGTTGGTCAAACTTTCTATATTTCTGCATAAATATGACCCGAAACACGATCAATGCTGAATTCTGCAGGCCGACAAAACATAGCTGAGCTAGACAACAGAAAAATGCATAAACCGCTAGCGATTAGCACAATGCTAATTTGCATTGAAAAACCCATAAGGTCGCTAGCGCTATTAGCGTCACACTTTTAACCCGTTTTCTTAAACTTAAATAACTTAAAGTGCCTCCTATGAGCGCATGACGTAAGGTAAGGGCTTATGAAACATAATACTTACAGACAGATATTCTCAGACGACTAAAAAACATGTAGCAGGATGAAAAAACACAGCAGAAACTTTCCACTTGGCTCTGGAACCATTATGCTACTACGGAAGCCTCGTAGGACAATCTCAACTCAAACATAGAATTTTGGCTGACTATAGGGGGCAGCACAATAATATTTACATACAGTGTATGAATCTATCATTTATTTAAATGTTTTATTACTGAAATGTCTTTCCATACTTTGTTTCAGTGGGCTGCCTTTCTAGTACAGTGAGGCAGATGTTTAAGTCATGTTTATGCAGACATATAGAAGATTTTAAATGATTCATACACTTTGAAGCAGCACTGTAAATATGCATTACTCTGTGCTACAGATGCTCCAAACCATCAACCACCTGCAAACAGACACATACAACCCCAAGAGTCCAGCAGAGCTCATCACAGCATGGAGACACTTCCAGAGTGATTCTTACCTTTGATCATCAGATGGCTGATCAGCTTTGAATTCAATGGGCTCAAACATCGACCCATCACTTTTCATGGACACACAGCTGGGTCCAGGTCCAGCAGAGTCTGCTCTCACATCCTGGATCCTGATAGAATCACAAACACTGACTCTGAGCTTCTTCTGGAAAAATGATGCTGAACATCATGTTACACTTTAAATGTTTAATAATGATGGAAACAAACTGCAGCTGTGACATTAACTCTGACCTTTGACCCTCAGATGGATCAACATCTTTGAAATAAATGGGATAATCCTTTGACTGATCACTCTTCATGGACACACAGCTGGCAGGCCCAGGTCCAGGTCCAGGCCCAGGTCCAGGTCCAGGCCCAGGTCCATGTCCAGGCCCAGGCCCAGGTCCAGGCCCAGGTCCAGGTCCAGGTCCAGGTCCAGGTCCAGGTCCAGCAGAGTGTGCAGTGTGCTGCTGCTTTGTTCTTGAACACACAGATGTGTGAATAATGTGAGTGTGAGCTCTGACATGGAGAAGAGTCATGGACAGTCAGAGACGGTCCTCTTACCTCTGAGCTTTGGTCCGGCTCTCATGGTCCCCACACAGAGGGCTTTTAGAGGGAGGGACTCCCTCCTCTCTGTCCTCACACTGACTCATAGCAGAGCTCACACCTTCACACAAACACAGCAACATGACACAGAAACACACAGTCAGCTTGTTGTTATTGATCCTTCATGCAGATGCTAACAGGCTAATCATGCTGTTAGCTTAGCATCAGAGCCTCAGACCAGGTTTGGTTCTCAGGCTTTTATTTTGGTGAGTCTGTAAACACACCAACATCTCTGATGCTGTTATTATTGATGTCACATGCTGTAAGTGGAACAGTGCACACACACATTCAGTGTTTGCTTCAGAGTTCTGTCACTTCTCTCCATGTGTGAACATGTGAATAAATAAACATGTGTTCATGTGTGTTTCTGTCACAGTGTGAACAGACTGAGTGAAGCACTGAGACCTTCCTCTGTAACAGTCTGTGGACTGTTTTCTATAGAAAGGACAAACACATGAGCAGCTACTGTCTGAGCTCTGAGGACTGACACACTTCTCCTCATGGCAAATATTAGATTCACATATTTATGAACCCTTGAAGAGAAAATGTTTCTTCTGATGAGTTTCAATCATCGATATGAATTCATGAAAAATAAAACGCAGCACAGGCGTGTTAAACCTGAAACAGACTGATCTGATAAAGTCAGAATAAAGCGACCTTTTCTCCGCTTGAAGCTTTGAACGAGTCGATCTGAGTTTCAGAGCAAATGAAGCTGCTGAACTTTACAGAGAGAACGATCAACAGAGACGCTTGTTGTTTGTCTGTCTGACATGAATTGAATTACAGTAACTCCACACAGCTCAGTGAACACAAAAACTCAGAAAGCTGTCAGACCGGTTCTGACACTCCCTGCATTTCTCACTGATCATGTGACCTGAGAGCTGTGTTCTACAGTCTGCTGTGACTCGAACAGAAAAACACTACAAGTAACAACTTGTTCTGAAACAGCTGTTCATCTGCTATAAAAGTCATCAAAGAGCAAAGAGAAAGCAGCCAATCAGCAGCAGAAACATCTGTACTGTACCATCAGTCAGTGATGCAGCACAGTGTGATCAGACATGGAGAGATTTCTCTGGAAGGACTCTCACCTGCTGGATCAGTTCAGATGGACTTACAGACACTTTCCAGCTTCCTGTGTGGAGAAGAAGCTGCTCCTGGTCCTCCTCAGTCCTGCTGTCTGACACAATCTGATCTGAGGACGCCGTCACTTCCTCACAGCCTCACAGTCTGAACACGTCAGTGACGGTGAAACCGGTCCAACAAGTGTCTGAAAGACATTTCCTGATTCACTTCTACTGTCTGTCCACTAGATGGAGCTCAGCAATCAATGAGCTGCAGATCAGCACAGGATGGAGCAGAGCAGAAGCAGCATGGTTCTCCTCTTTGTGAGCATCCAGCTCCACTCACATCTCAGTAGGCTACACCCTCCTCACAGCTGCACATTGATAAGGGTGATGTATTGAAATTCTAAACACCAGTTTACAATGAGTTGATCCTGTTACAACCAAACTACATTCTCTTTATCAGGGCTGACCTGGGACTAAAATGTGGCCCTGGCATTTCTGTCCATGGCGGCCCACCATGGTTATTTATAAGTTCTGCATACCAGAGCATATATGTGCTGTTCAAAGATGAAATAAAGCACAGTAGACTACACGGAAGAGAGTGGCCATGCTAAAAACATTCTTGTAACACTCAGAGCTTTCATCTGGGGAGAGATGGCCACAGGGCCACCATTCCCATCTTGAAGCTAAAGTGGCCGTCAAAGAAACGTCAACATTTTTATACTTTACCTGTGACCTTATGATGTCACCTTCATAATAGAACATGATAACATAAAAGCCATTGATTCCTACTGATCTATCCAGCTAATGTCCACATTAAAACTCTGCACTCAACATGTTGGAAGCATTTTCTCATCATTCCTTCACAGTGAGTGAGTCTTACCTGTGTTGTTGGTTTCTGTGACGAAGCAGAGAGCAGTCAGTGTTCAGGGTGTTTATACTCCATCATAGGAGGAGCCTCTGTGGTCACATGACTTCCTAGGAACTCTGAACAGGTTTAAACAGACTGTTGGCTCAGATTAAAAACTGGCAGCTGGGAGCCAGGCGTCACCAGCCACCAACCTTCATGCTCCTGAGGGCAGACATGATTCAACATGTGTCTGCTACAGTCTAACACACACTATTACACAGCTCTGACACACTGAAGGTACTTTTCATTATGATGCTATTAGCGTGTATATGTGTGTCTAATGACCCAAAACTGTCACGACCTGGTGTTTATTTATGGTTTTGTTTTCCTTGTTTTGGGTTTTTAGTTTAATCTGTGTTTAGTTATTGTTATTTTCCTGTAGTTCTGGTGTTTTGTTTCCTTGGGTTTGTGTTTAGTTGTCTAGTCTTGTCTTGTGTTTCCTGTTTTACTTTGGTAGTCCTGTCCTCCCTGTGCATTGTCTTGAGTTTTGCTTCCTGTGTTTTCCCTCCTCGTTGATTACCTGCCCTGCCCTCATGTGTGTCACCTGTGTCTCGTTGTCTTCCCTGGTCCCTGTGTATTTAGTCTTTGTCTTCCCTGCACTCTCTGCCAGTTTGTCTCGTCGGCACTCCTGGGGTTTCTTTCTCGTCATTCACAGATGTCTGGACACTTAGCCACAGTCTCGTCTCCAGGTTATGCCATGTGTTTTGACCTTGTTAGCCTTTTTCCTGGTTTTTGACCTAGTCTTGCCTCAGGATCTAATTTATTCTTGTTTTGCCATGCCATGTCGTTTTTTTCCACAATTAGTGTGAATTTTAGTTTTGGACCTGTTTTGCCCTCCTGGCACAAAATAAAGACTGCCTTTTGACTTTAAACTGCTCTGCTCTCTGCAACTGTGTCCTCCCTCACCACAAACCTTGACAAAAACATTGTGAAGATGTTGTGGGAGCACGATGAGAAACAGCTGTTTCAGGTTGACTGAATGGCTCTGTGTGCAGCATTCTGTCTGATGGTCACCTCAGTGAAAATCTCTCTGGATCTCCTGACATGTAGCTTGTCAAACAGGCAGCCCATACAGACCATATGACTCAATCAGCTGATAGCAAATTAGGAAAGCCAGTGCTGCTGCAAAGGCCAACATGTGACATGATGATGTCACAACTTTGATGTCCGACATACTTTAATATATTATTATTTATTTAGTATTACTTTACAATAGGCAGTGCACACATGTACAAGGGATACACACTGATGTCAGGACACTGTCAGTGCTGCTTTCTCTGTTCTCAGTGAACTGGACTGTAGTGATGCATGATAGAAACAACATACGGCAGAAATGATAACAATTTGGCGTATGATAGAGATTTTTATTCTATCCACCTATTGTGATAATGCATGTTGATGACACTGTTTGATGTTGTTTCCCAACACGTATTGAGTATAAACATCCCACAGCACATTCCCCTGGCTCTACGCTCTCTGGGTCTACACTCTGCTCTCTGTACAGTTCTCCCCAATACGCACACATGAGCCTGAACACACAGAAACACACACTGTGCCTGCACTGAGTCCAGGTACCGACACACTGCCAGACTAGGCAATAACTTAACTTATCTAACTCTAGCTCTAATCAATTGTTCTGCCTGTCATTACATGGTACTGGCACAAACACATTATTTACAGTACGTGAATAATAATATTCAGACCAATTAAGTCAAACTGGTTAATTCCCATGGCACACCTGATGGTCTGTACCAGCGCAGTGAGCTGCAGCACACTGGTTGGAACACTGGTAGCCTATATGGCACAGCACTGCTTTTATCTCTTTTTTTATAATATGTTTGCAGAACACATGTTCTCAAAACTATGTACTATAACAACCACTGAAAAGAACTGGTGTGAACTCACCAAGGGATTCTTTCTATTGTTCAATAAGGTTGTAAGCAAACATCAGAGCAAACCCTGCTCAGCTCACATGCAGCATTAGAACCAGCTGTTAATGATGATGAGTCACACTAATTATTCAAAGCAAGAACAAAGAAGCTCATGAGGTGATGCTGGTGAATCTACACTCAACAAGACTGGAGCTAAGAAGTAATCCGTCAATCAGTGGAGCTTCATTCATACAGCAGCTGTCAGGCAGAGCAGCCGCTCTTCAAGCTGCTCTTTTTGTCCTCTTCATTCAGCCTGGACAGTCTGAGCATGTGGCTCCACCTAGTGGACAAAAGTGCAAACCACTGGCCCGGTCACAGAAGTCAGAGGCTCATGCACATGGGGCATGTTTTGCAGTGCTTATCACGAGCGTGCTTCTCCTGCAGTTCACACACTTGTGAGGACAAACACTTGTTGCAGGACAAACTGTCTGTGGTGGTTTGGCAGCGTCCTCCTGATAGTTTTAGTCTCTTATCAGATGTTCAGGTGAGCCACACATCAAGACATCAGATATAAAAACAGACTGCTTCAGATTCCCATGTTGCTGTTAACAACAAAGATCAACAATTCACTTCAGTGATGTTGTAACTGCACAATGAGAATATTTCAATACACCACGAACACTTCAGAAGGACCATCAGGAGGAGTTCATGCAGACTTAGCAAGCAAAGCAGACAGCTTTCATTGTTGGTAACACAAGAGTACTCTAGTTTCCACAGGAGGTGATGCAGCGGTGCAACCAGTTACATGTTAATGGTCATAACACTGTAAAGTCATATTTTACTTCAAAATAATGCTGCTAAAAGAAAAACGTCTCTGGGTGGGACTACATCATTAACCATTAAGAGCCCAGACAGAGCTCCAGTACATGTTACATGGACATTTCAACAACCAGCACCACCTTTCACTGCAGACCATGTTAGTGAGAAGAGCTGGATACTGACACCACCTGCAGCTGCAGCTCTGGACTCCTCCCAGGATATGTAGACTGTACCTTCCACTGAACATGTATCCAGAAGGATCCAGTGGTTTACAGATATGATGTCACCATGATGTTTGTAGAAAGAACACAGGGAGACGTTCAGCTGCTGAGGAGCATGTTCACTTCAGTTTGACATTTGATTTAGTTCTCTTAAAGCCGTGAGTGATCCTGAGAATAATGTTACTGAATGTAGTAGTGTTTATCCAAGTAGAAGTCATGATGTGCTGTTTAGTGTTCTGTGTTCAACATTCAGCTTCTTCCTCCCCCTTTGTATTATGTTCTTCTGCACTGTCAACATTCTTCATGTTTTGAGGAACAGGGTAACAGAGAGCTCAGACACTCAGAAAGTGGAGCGCAGGGCCACCACTCTGGTCCTGGCTGTCCTCCTGCTGGCTGCCAGGCCAAACTGCAACAATCCCTACTTTTAGAACGTTTTTTGTTTCATTGATTCATTCATGATGTAGGATGTAAATACACCACTACACATATCTCAGCTGAACACCTTATGGTTATTCTTATTCCTGTGTCATTATCTTTCATTCTATTTTTAATTCTAGATCATTTGTTATTTCTGTTTCTACTTTTTATGCTTCTCTAGTAGCACACTCTGCATTGTCTTATTGTTTGTTCTGCTGCTTGTTGATCCCTGGAGGGAAGTAGAATATAATTTACATTTCTAATATATAACAGGTTTTTGTATTGAAAGAAAAGACAGGACAGGACAAAGCAGGACGCCTGTCCACACTCCAGTCCGGTAGGTGGCGGTAATGCGCCTTGTAAGTTGGCTGCCAACCGCCATTAAACTGAAGAAGAAGAAGAAGAGCAGGAAGGAGGAAGAGGAAAACAAAGACGAGCACAGCGACAGCAGAAGCTGAACAGAAGTGTAACTACTGTGAGTGTTTCATCATCTGAATGGCTGCTGCGGAGTCTCTGAGAGCTTTTATCAGCGAGCGGCTAACTGCTGCTGCTGCTGAAATATTGGGAGTGTTTGAACAAACTATCGTCCAGTACGAGGGAGAGCTGGACCGTCAGCGCAAACTGCTGGATCTGCTCCTGAAGCCTGAGATCAAGCTACACAGAACAGGTATGTAAACATGACAATGTCACGGAACAACAACGGCTCTGTGTGAAAAGAGTGACATTCAGCACATAGTGTTTCTGACAGGAGGACACTGACTTCATGACTTGGAGCTGAGCTGGTGAAGACGCTCGCTCATTACCACTGTGTACGTCATCAGTCGTTGAGCTGAGCATCATCGATGTAGCCCGAGTTGATAAACGTTTTCATTTATTGCGGTTCATCCGTTCAAACGTGACCTGAACAACAACAATATGAGTTTTTGTTCACAACCAAAAGTTTAGCGGCGTCAACAGAGGTTTTTGGTGTCCGCGCATCTGCCTGATCAAAATACTGCAGCACTAAACAATCCATACAGACAACAGCTGCTTAGAATGCGCGGACATCATTATATGTTGTTGTCATCATCGTCATGGTTTGTGTAGTTCACTGCTGAGTTGTGGTTTAACCTGCATGTTTAAAAAGTAAACAGTGCAGCACTGATATGATCATTACATGTTGGCTGGTAGCTGAATTCCACCAGCGCCGTGGTGCACACCTCCACAGACCACAGCCAGGTTCAGATGTGACAGCTTAACACCCTCCTGTCTGCCAATGACAGACACAGACAGCAGTATTATTTAAACAAAGTCCATGGTTTGTTCCTGGGGGTCAGGAATCAAGACTCGCTCAATTACAGCACATATAAACTACCTGATCACAGCTAGCAGGTGCTAATTGTCTAATGATCCGTTATCAAACCTCCAGTGGTTCAAATGTGATCATGTTTCTTTCTTTAACTTTTGGCTTCACAGTATATTAATTTCCACACAACAGAGGCCGTTGAACATGCTGTCACATGCTGGCCGACATCACTACGTTCACTGTTACTCCTGAAATAATGAAAAATTTAATTTTAAGGAAGAAACGTTCCTGACGTTTACTTCCTGGTTTGTACAAAAAAACATGCCTGTGTGTGTGTGTGCATGGGGCAGCTATTTATTGTGTTTAATAAAAAGAACAAAGACCTGTTCTATAGGAAAGGTGACCTTAATGACTTCTGCTATGATCTGCTGCTGTATAGAAAACAGCTGCTCCCTATATAATGGCAGGGAAACACTGGTAAGTGTGGAATATAATGTAACAACAGTAGTTAGTAGTGTGTGAATGTCCCACACAGGGAAACCTAATGTTTTGTTACTGCACCCTAAGCTAGACTTGCTGAATGTCTGTTGACATGATATTACTGAAAAGCTGATGGTATTAAATGTGTATGTAATGTGTGTGTGTGTAAAATGCTCTGGACAGAAGAGCTTTCTTTCTATGTTAGAATTCTCTATATATAGAAAATACATCTCTCTGTGTGCTGTGAACCTTCTGACCCTCTGACCTGCAGATCTCCCTCAACAACACAGTTTACAAGTGGAGGATGTTCTGGCTGACCAGCAGCTCTGTAACCAGAAGAAGAACTCCATTCTGGACCAGGAGGAACCAGAACCTCCACAGGTTAAAGAGGAACAGCAGGAAGTCTGCACCAGTCATGAAGGAGAGCAGCATGTACTGAAAGAGGAGACTGATTCCTCTATAGTAACTGCTGCTTATGATGGACCAGAACCAAACCATGACATGGTTCTCTCTCACAACGCTCCTCAAGGTAAAACGTCTCTAAAATGTTTTTTTTCTTTGTCAGAACCTGGATGTTTATTATTATTTCTGTTTATTAGAACTTTAATGTTGGTTCAGGTCATTTGGTTGTTCCAGGGTTTAGATCTTTCCATCAACACATTAGTCAGGGCTTTTGAGAGCAGGTATGGACTGGCCATCTGGCATACCGGGTAATGCCCAGTGGACCGGAACACATTTTTGGGTTGGGGATGGCATAATGTAATCAAAGGTTAGGGCTGAAACAAACCAGTATTTTGGTACTCGGATACTCGCCGATTATTTTAGCAATTATTCAAGTACTCGGATCACACGTAAATGTCATAGTTTTCCCATAGAAACAGCTGCAGCGGCATTGCTTCAGTCTAGGGCTGGGCGATAAAAACGATAATGATAATTATCGCAATATAACTTTTTATATAACAAGATGACACAAGTTCGATAATGCTCAATAAATGTGTACACGTTGTGTGACGCTGCACATGTGCATTGCATGCTGGGCTCTCGAGTGCTACATGTGGAGCTGTACCATCACTGTTCAACTTTTTTTTCTCCGAAAAGAGGACACTTTAGGCTTTCTATTGGTATACTCCGCCATGTCTCTGTCTTGTTTACAGGCTGTGTCTATGGGAAAGTCAGTGTCCAATTGGACAATGGAACGAGATCACAAGGTGCTCAAACTAGAATTGTAGAGCTTTCTGCTCTCATATATATCTCTCTCTATATCAAAGATGATTGATTCGACACGAGACGTATCACCCCTGACTAGCTGGGTCGTCTACATGGCTGAAAAGCAGCTCTGAATGCAATAAAAGACGCGTAGCAGACTGTTATCTCAGCTGGAATGTCATCAAAGTCAAAAGAGCGAATGGCACATTTTTTACTTATAGTGTAATAAATTTGTATGGGTTATGGTTCTACATTTTAGTACAAAGATATAGATTGTAATATTGATTTTATGGAGATTTTTATTAAGAGATATACACCTTAGTTTTTTGAAGAATTGGTCATGTCATGTTTTGACAAATAAAGAGAAGCTTAACACCACAATTAACCATCTGGTTTCAACAAACTGTTCTCCTCTAAATGTGAAATAAATATAGATTTTACATATTGTGTTAATTATCGATATCGACTGATAATGAAATATATGATCATGATAAATTTTTTGCCATATCACTCAGTCCTACTTCAGTCTGCGACCTCCTCCATACCCGGCGCCAAAACCATGTGTCTATGTGTCTGACCTGCAAACTGCTCACTTGCGTTTCAAACCCAGGACCTCTTGAACCCAAAACACTGATCATCCCGCTGCGCCACAAGAGAATCATTCTCAATGACGTCACTAACGAGTCGTCGAATGCTAAATTAGTTGTTAATGCATTTTGCCTTCGAATATTACTCGAGTACTCGAGTAATCGTTGCAGCCCTAAAAAAGTACATCATAGATATTTTCTATCAACCACAATGGTATTTGAGATGTTAGTATTACTATTAAATAACAATGTTGATGATGCAGCAGTATACCAAAGGGGTACTGGGAAACTCACTCTAAGCTTGAACTTGAAAACTTGAGAGCTCTGCTTTGTGTCCATTTGTTCCTCCAGTTCTCCCTCAACAACATGACTGTAAGGAGGAAGAGATCCTGTCTGACCAGCAGCTCTGTAACCAGGAAAAAAAATCCAGTCTGGACCATTTTGAACCGATTGTCATCCAATACAAAGAAGAGCTCAACCATCAGGACCCACTGCTGATACCTGAGATAAAGTTACACAGAACAGGTATGTGAAACTGCAAACAAGCAGTGAATCCAGTGACTCATGCAGGATCCTATTCAGTTCTGTGCCATGTTTATATTAAGCTTAATGAACCAAACTGTAAAACATGTTTTCTTGTTTCTTCTAACCCTTTAGATCTCACTCAACAACACAATTTTAAGGAGAAAGAGCTGATTCTAGCTGACCAGCAGCTCTGTAACCAGAACAGGAACAGCAGCCTGGATTGGGAGGAACCAGAACTCCCACAGGTTAGAAAGGAACCGCATGTTCTCTCCAGCAGTCATGAGGAAGAGCAGTATGAACTGAGAGAGGAGACCGAGCCCTCTATATTGACTGTTGCTAATGAAAGGAACTATATTGAACTAGAACCAAGCTGTGACAGGATTGTCTCTCACAACTCTCCTCCAGGAAAAAAATCTGTAAAATGTAAACCTGGTAGAAAAGGTGAGAAGCCATTTTCTTGCAGCACATGTGGCAAATGCTTTTGTCGAAATCATGATTTAGCTATTCACATGAGAACCCACACAGGTGAGAAACCACATTCTTGCAAAACATGTGGGAAATGTTTTACTCAAAATGGTAGTTTAACTGCCCACATGAGAACCCACACAGGTGAGAAACCACATTCTTGCAAAACATGTGGGAAATGTTTTACTCAAAATGGTAGTTTAACTGCCCACATGAGAACCCACACAGGTGAGAAACCACATTCTTGCAAAACATGTGGGAAATGCTTTACTCAAAATGGTAGTTTAACTGCCCACATGAGAACCCACATAGGTGAGAAACCATTTTCTTGCAAAACATGTGACAAATGTTTCAGTCAAAAAAGTAACTTAACTTTCCATATGAGAACTCACAGATGAGAAGCCATTTTCTTGCAAATTATGGTGGAAATGTTTTAGACAAAATAGTGTTTTAACTGTCCACAAGAGAACCCACACAAATAAGTCAAGTGTTTGCCAAACAGGTGTGACCAACTGAACTATTTGTTTAATGTTCTTTGGTAGGTTTTATTTCTGTGTACTATTGAATGTGAACTGACAGCTGACACTGAGATCTGTCATGTTGATTTGTGTGTATGTCGAAAAAACATTTTTTTATGCAACCAGTTCAATGAATTGGTTTCCTGAATGAATTGTTAAATAATTTATATAAAACTATGTTTTTTGTTTTATTTTAGATACGTTAGTAATCCCAGGGAACTTCTTTAAGGCTGCTGCCAAGCAGTGTCATACAATGACTAGCAAGGTACACCACAGGCTAGGGTGAAGTGTCTTGCCCAAAGACACACAACATTGACTTTAGGGAGGAGTTGGGATTGAACCACCAACCTTCTGGTTATTGGACACCCTGCTATACCACTGTGGCACTGCTGCCCCGAAAACACAAAGGCACTGCTGGGATTTGAACCCAGGGTCTCCTGTTTACAAGACAGGCGCTTTGACCAACTAAGCCACAGCGCCTTCAGGTATATCAGCTGTATCTCAGAATGTGATGGAGGTAAAGCATGCTGGGACATGTTCAATCAATTGTACTGCATTTCCGCAGTATCATTTCCTTAACATAGCATGTAACACTTGATAGCCCTGATTGTCTGTAGACAGTTGTCAATTAATAAATTCAAATTAATTCTATAATACCTGACTTTCTACGAAGGTTTGAATTTTGAGACTGTTTAAACAAGAGAGAAAAGTGTGACAATGTGCTGCTATGTGGTGGCAGGGCAGCAAGTAGGTGGGCCCTGGTAAGAAAAAGAGGGGCTGCCCAGCTGTAGCAGTGGTGTAAAACAGCTGACCCTGGCGAGACAGGGGGCTAACCCGGCACAAGTAGGCACACACACACGGCCAGGTGCCATGGATGGACAGTGGCAGAAGATTAAAAGATGAGTAGCAGTCAAGGAGGGGCTTGATGGCTTTAGAAGGAAGGGATTATGCCTTGTTTTTGCAACCGGTTGCTGACTCAGGTCTTCTCGTATCATTTTTGATCTGCAATAAAGACTCTGAGTTTGCCTGTCTACAGTTGTCTTTGTGACTGTTGTTTTTGTAGATGTGAGCTTTATTGACCTCAGTTCTCATATTTCAAAAGAATGTACAGAACAACAATTTGTTATATCTTCCATCGTTATTTCAGGTGAGGGAAATGAGGAAATAGTTCTTAGAAACGACACAATTTATTAGCCTCTGTGTAGCAACTTGGCAGAGCTCAACTCATCCTCATACAGGGGCATACTCAAAACATTACATGCTTACGTACAACGTAACTATGGTTACCCGTAGGGACCAAAATACATAGCAATTTGGACTACTGGTAAATGATGGCTTTAGAGGACCTGCACAGCTCAGCTGAAATCATTCAGACCTCAGTGCTACATATGATGGTATCATTTGATGGTCTGTGTAGTCCTGTTTGGATGTCAGATTTTATAAGGTCCATAGCTTCTGTTTTACAATGTGTTATTTTTGGCCCACAAGCTAAACAGAACCAGAAGTGCAAAAATTGACTGATGAAGATGATATTGAGCATTTCCTTACCTCTTTTCACATCTGACATCATCATTTCACAGACACTTTGTGATGAAATGACGTCAGCACAGTGTGTGTAGTGTGTACTTGTAACATCAGCTGGACCCATGTAGGAGGCAGAGGTGGACTTTTGTTCAATAAGTCTCTTATTGAGTGTAGAGTCACTAACATCAGCTCACAGTGTGATGAGCTCCTGCTTCTTATTCTGCATCAACTAGATGAGGAAGAATAGAATGTTCCTGTGTGCATGCAGCAACACACATCAGACAGAGAGCCTGACTGCATCACTGTGAGGGTCCTGATCAGCACCATGGACAGCTGCCACTTGTGTCTTTGACTGCTGAGATGTTCAAACAGGTCTCTGAATAATAGGAGGAGGATCCTGCTGTTGTTATTACTCCCATCAGTGTGTTACAAACTCTTCTCATATGTCCTGTTTATTTCTGTTACCAAGAAAGAGTCCAAACAAAACAACAGTGTGTTTGGGAGGTCTCACAGCTTGTTCTCCTCCTCTGAGCACAACTTTTTTTTCTGGGGTCATATTTAAATACTGTTGTGTAATTGGTCAGAATTTTGAAAAGTGTGTAGTGATTGGAGAAAAGTGGAAAAGCCTCTCCACTAACTGAGAATCCACACAGGTCAAACAATACTGTCTGCCAGACCTGTGGTTCAGTCTATTATCATGCTAGGCGCACGTACACGCCCACCTACACGCTGAACATTATTAGCTCGTTACACATTAAGGAAACTGGTGTTTGGGCAAAAAAGCAAAACCATGGAATCATGAATAGTATCAACAAATCTTCCTCCTCCTCCTGAAATGACTGCAAACCTGATGCTCAGCTTCTTTGTCTCCAGGAGTCCTAATTCAAAGGGACTGTTTTCATTTGTTGATGTTTACATGTAGAATGTGTGATTTATGATGCTGCTGCTCAGATGTTTTTATGATGTTTTACCACGATTAAAGAACACGGTGATGTAGTGACTTGTTATATTTAATGTAAGTACTAAATGTTATTAAATACTAAAGTGTGGAATGAGAAGAGACTCATGTGTCTGCATGTCAGTAACACAAAAGAACAGCTTAGCAGAACGGTTGTCATGTGATTGAGGTTTGACTGAGAGCTTGTTCATTCGAATCAATGAATTGCTAAGAATGTGAATCAAATAAGAATGAATTTTGGAAAACAGTATTTTCTTTAAATGCACAGCAAAAATAAACAAATAGCATGTAGACATGAAAGCCATTACGGGGACGTTTGATTTCTTCCCCAGGATCCTCCACTAACAGCTGCTCAGCATCAATCCGAGTAAGAAAAAACACACTGCTGTGTAAGAAGAGCCATTTCCTTTTCCATGGCCTCAAGTTTAAGAGCACGTCTTGTTAATATGTCCACAACTTTACATTCAATCTCTACAAGTTGCCTGCGGAGGTCCTCCCTGGATACAGCAGGGTCACAACAGCTGTCCTATAACACACACATGCATGTTAGTGTGATGACAAAAACAATCATTTTAGACATTTTACTGAAGTTTGAGGTTGAAATAACTCACCATGAGACGTTGGATGAGCTGCATAACCTCCAGGCTCTCAGGAGACTCTAATTCTTCTAGTGAGAAGTCCATTATCTATGAGGACACACCAGGAAGATCCTGAAGCTGAGTGTGTAACAATTTACATCGTAACAGCTCAGAGTGAAAACAACATGAAACTGAAGTTGTGCACATGATTGTGAACAGTGGAATAAAACTCAGTGTTCAGTAAATTAGAAAGCACAGAGGCAACAGTCACAGGTCCACAGCGACCAGGGTCAGGATGAGGTCTACATCTGGGTTTGGATTTCACATGATAACACTGTGCCCAGTTACACATTGAAACTTGAAATAATAACACAAAACAGTGAGGGGCACTTCCTGCACTTTTGGACATTAAACAGTGAACAGTGCAGCTTTCTGAATAAAGTACACTGTCTGATGATGGAGCTGTCCTCTGTGTCCTTACTGCAGGTGAACTCTGTAGCTCTCAGCACTGCTTCACCTTTCAGACAAACTTTCTACTGCCTCTATAATCTAACCAACATTGCATGGAAACACTAGCAAACCTCTGGTAGCTGTGTCATGTTATTTTAGACCCTGTTCACACAGAATCGCTGGAATCTGGCTAAGCTCTGAATGCAAATGCAGCTAGCGACTCCCGCTAGCACCGTCAAACTTCCAGGTTCACGGGGAGGGTATCCAGGTCACGTACAAAAACACTAGAAAGGAATAAACTAGTTACACTAACCAGGGACTCACATTTCTAACTTTACATGCAGTTCTAGAGGAAAAGACCAGAAGAATGCAGAGCTGCTGAAACTTACTGTAGTCCTGCTGCAGTGGATCCACACGTCCTGCTGGAAAGTTGTCTGTAGCAGTCAGACACACACTGACTCGTACTGTTAGATTCACTGAGAGGAGGTTTATATTTCACTTTGAAGCTCCGCCCTCTGTTTGTATCAACCCCTTCCCACCAACATGGAGGCCATGCTGGCACCATGTTGGCACAGAAAATGTCACATTGTTTACATGAATAATAGTTGTGTATCGTTGTATATTTAGTCAGGTCATGTCAGGACTGTGTCCTGTGTAACTGCACTGATGTTGAGTTCTGTTGGAAGAATTCTACCTTAATTTGTTTTTTACTATTAATTCACTGATTCTTGAGATTAGGGACAAAACATGTCCTCAATTTAAAAGCAAGCCTGGACATTAAAATAATTTTTAAAAATCATTAAAAGAGACTTTGAAAGTTTAATATGGGAGATTTAAATATACTTATGAACTTAGTTTGGTGTATATGTATGTGCTTTCATAGCAATTTGATATAGTATGAGGGCAGAGCAAGAAAGTACATGCCAATTAGCATGACCTCTGCAAGAGGTCATAAGAGCTGCCTGAAAGAAAAAGTGATTAAACATGTGAATAATACATAAAAATTACAACAAAATTAATTTGATGGTTTTATAAAATGTACAAGAATACATTAAGTTCAATAAATATAATTATATCCATTAAAAAAATCTTTTCAAAGTAGCGTCCTCACATCAAGTCAACTCCGTCAGGTTTTTTCAAGTTTCTAAATAAATCAGGCATATATTGGTCAGCTATAACACTGAGGACCCCCTTTTCATTTTCCCTCTCTTGATGGAAGCAGCAGCACAACACATGCTCAAGTAAGTTTAACAGTTTTTTTCTTTTTAGCCAATAAAGGCGATTTCTCTGTCGTCACAAGTTTTGGGTGTCAACTTTGTCATCTAGGTATAATTGTCTTATATGAAAATTGTTAAATAAATGTAGGTAATTTAGCGTAGCTTATAGAGGCAGCTACCACCTGGGGGAAAACAAAATGGCTCCAGTGTATGTGACATGATTGAGACAAAAAAACAATTCATTTTGTCAACTCCGTCAGGAGTCAACTCCGTCAGAATGAATGCCTGACGGTGTTGACATTTAACCTGACGGGGTTGAAAAATTCTCCAGAACTCATTATGTATTGAATAACAAAACATAGAATGACAAAATACTCACATAAATCTTATCTAACACTGACTGATATTTATTTTATTTAAAAAATTATTATTTATTTAAATTTAAATACATTTTAAATTATTTATTTAAAAAAGAAATGATCAACACAAATGTTAACTTGTATGTATTGCTTTTATCTGTAGGTAGACATGGCTAGATGTAAACTTTCAGTGGAAGAGCAAAGAAAAAGAAATAGGGAATATCAAAGAAGGAGAAGACAGAAAATAAACAGTGATGCAGACAAAAGAAGGGAATCTCTAGAGAAGGAAAGGCAAAGATGGAGGCAAAGGGTCCTCAACAAAGCTGTGAGAACAGTGGTAGACTTGGGGCCAAGGGAACTCAGACATTGCAGAAAACGTTGGAGGGAAGCAAAGAAAAGGTCAAGAAGTTCCAGAGCCACACAGTATATTGTCACCCCACCAGCTAGTCCCTTAGAGCAGGGGATCGAAGAGCCGGCCACCAGTAGACGAGCTCTTGCAAATGAGAGACAGAGAAGAAGAGCTAGAAAGAGACACTCAAGGGAAATACAAGCTTTGAAGAAAAAGATTGATAAATTGAGAAAAGAGCGAAACAGGCTTAGGAAGCAGGGATGGCGGGAGAAAAAGGCTAAAGTAACTCCAAAATCAAATGACAAACAAAATAGAGGTAGAACAACAGTAGCTTCTCCACGAACAGAGACAGAGAAGATGTTATCAGGAAGCTATCTTAGGAACCCAAATATCAAAAGAACACTTTTTTTTTCACAATGTTCTCTGCAAGGAGCTTAGACAGGACCAAGAAACTGTGTCACAGAGACGCACAAATGGTCATAGGCAACTGGCACTGTCTGGCAAGGTTCTAAGGAAGTATCGGCTTCTTCATGGTGTGCACAAGTTTGGAGTCAGCTACAAGTCAATGAGTCTAAAAAAGAAACCAGAAAAAAAGAAAACATATCTCCAGCTCATCAGCCAGACAGTTAAGGAATTCTTTGAGAGCTCATCCCGCATGACCACTGATAAAACTGACACCATCACCAGAAAAAAAATCAAGCGCCAGCGAATGGTTCTGACTGACTCCATGCTAAATCTCCACGCTGAGTTTCTTAACACAAACCCAAATCTGAAACTCAGTTATTCTTCATTTTGTGCACTACAACCGTTCTATGTTACACCTCCAAAGGCATCTGACAGAAACACATGCATGTGTCATTACCATGCAAATGCCAACTTAATGCTTCAAGCTCTTGTGTCATCAGGTGTTGTGGAGTCAGCAAAACTTGAAGATAGTTTTCATTTAGTTTGTTGCTCTCCAGCAAGTGAGGCTTGTCTTCTTCGCACTTGTTTATGCTGCAAAACCAAACACACAGCTGTGGCTCCAGAACTGGGTGGAACTAATGTTCAGTGGGAGCAGTGGGAGAGAGTTCAGGACCAGACAACAACTGAGAGCCATTTCAACATGAGACTTCAACCACACTCAGGAAGTCTTTCAGAATTGCTTCATCTGTATGAAGAGAAACTTAAAAGGGAGACAACAACACATGTCTGCCTGGTTCGCAATCAAGTAAATACATACAAAGATGTCATCAAAACCTGCAATGAGAACACAGTCATCGTGCATATTGATTTCTCAGAATCCTGGAAGTGTAAATATGCATCTGAGGTTCAGGCCTGCCGTTTTGGCCAGAACTTGCCTCAGTGGACTCTACATACTGGGATGTTTTATACCAAGGATGAAAAGGCAGCATTTTGCTCAGTGTCTGAGTCCAAGAGACAAGATGCGGCAGCAATCTGGACTCACATAGATCCTGTCCTCACAGACATAAAGACCAAATATCCATCAGTAACCACTGTACACTTCTGGTCAGATGGGCCAAGTAAGCAGTTCAAAAACAAGAAAAACTTCTTACTCATTTCTGAAGTGCCACCCACTTTCGGCTTCAGTAGGACTACATGGAATTACTTTCCAACAGCCCATGGCAAGGGTGCCCCTGATGGCATTGGAGGAACTGTAAAGAGAACTGCAGACTCGTTGATTCTACAGGGAAGTCATATTGAGAATGGAAACGTGTTCTTTGACAAGGTTTCAAACTGCCTCAATGGTGTGCAGCTGTATCTTACTGAGGAAGAAGACATGGAGAAATATGATGCATTTCTTACACAACAGCTCAGACAGGTTCCAGCAACAAGACAAATACACCAGGTCATCCCGAATGACAATAGTATCTGTCACAGACAGATGTCTTGCTTTTGTAGTGAGCCTCTGGATTGTCAGTGCTTTGCCCTGGCTACCTCACATTTGCAAGAACGCATAGTAGAGCAGCACACTGAAGCAAGGAGAAGTAAGAAGAGGCCACTGGCCCTGTTAATGGAGGAGATGGAAAATGAAGCGGAAGAATAAGACAATTTGATGGAGACATGGGAAGCAGAAGACAGTGATTTGATGGATGAAATAGAGGAGACATTGAATGGTCCTGAGGGCACTGTTGTTGATATCACTATCAACAATGTTGAAAAAGGAGACTGGCTAGCAGTGGTATATGACAACCACTGGTGGCTTGCAAAGTCCATTGACATAGACAATGAGCACCAAGATGTGAAGGTTGAGTTTATGCACCCTTGTGGTCCTACAGCCACTTTTCACCCAAAACAAGGAACGGAGGTCATCTGTTTTTGTCCAGTAAAGGACATCCTTCTTAAATTAACTGGGAGCGCATCACCAGTCAAGTCCAGTCGGAGACGAGAGCTCTATAACATGACTCCTGAAGTAATGAACTTCATAGAGCGCATGCATGTTCGCCGCTTGTTGTCTGATGCCTAAATCGTACAGGTTAGGTAAATTTTTGAATTATTGAGTTATGCATAAAGTCATTTAGGAGATCTGCAACCTTGACACTTGTCCTGTAGAAACCAAGTTACCTGACTGATAGAACATACTGTACAGCAGCTGTATAATAACATACATATCATACATGCACTGAATAATAACAGACATTGCATTGACATTTTGAGTCTGATTGTAAACTTTCATTTACAGTGAGCCCTTGAAAGGAGGGAGGATGCATTCAGGGAGTTTTTGGGATCCCACACAGGTGCCACTGGAAGCCTGTGTCCTAAATAAGTTTTAAATGTTTCCTCAAACAGTTCAGTTCAGCAATATTCCAAGTATAGAGTACCTCCAAAGTTGTCATGTGTATTCATGTGTTGTTTACTGGCCTTGTTAATAGGCTTTGCCTCTTGTCAACTCCATCAGTTGACAAGAGTGTAGGTTTATTCTTTTTTTTTTTTTTAAATGCATTTTGGTACAATTTATGAATTTGTTTATTAAAATATTACTTGGACTGCATGCACTGGTCTCTTATTTGCATAAATTGGCAGATTAAATATAATATTAAATATAATTTATATATTTTATAATTTATTTATATAATATTAAAAATGAATATATGAAACAAAGTTTTTTTTAAAAGTCATTTTCCAAAACCGTGTAAAATAATGACAGAATGGTACAATATGTATTTTAATCACTTTTTTTATGATTAAGTAAGCTAGTACTTGATATTTGAAGCTTTTAAAGTTTGACTTAATTATTCAAATTGAAATAAAATTATTTTGGATATGTTGTATGGAGTTGACATATGATGAAAAAAAATCAGATAAATCCTAATTTTTATAAAAAATTATATAGTAAATAACTTACTACATTTACATTTACTACAAATATATATTTTTTAATTTTAAATGTAGTTCTGTCCATAATCTCAAGAATCAGAGAATTAATTATAGTGTATAGTGATTAATCATTACGTAGTCCTGTGATCCTGTTTTATGATTATGCTTGTGCCTATTCTAAGATGTGTGTATTCTGAGAAGCTGTGTCTGTCAGATAACAGAGGGTATAAGAAGGGAGCTGCTTGAGCACTCCTACAAAGGCGACTGTCTGTGTCTGTGACTGCTCCTTCCTGCAGGAATAAACACACTTGAGTGAACTCCAGCTATTATCTCTTGTGTATTTTTCTAACATAAATTGGTCCTTCGAGCCGGATCCCAATACGCACTCACTTCTCTGGCGGCTGCTTGATAGTGCACACTGACGAGGGCCTTGCCTCCGCTAGAAGCAGGGAGCCACTAGAGGAGGGAGAGCTGACGGGATTCTTATTTGAACCTGCTGTCTTTCACTCTCGTGTACACCGGTGAGAAGTTTTTTTCTTTTTCTTTAAATCTTGCTTCAATACATCTTCTGCATGCATGGCATTTTCTTTAATGATTGTCAGTGTCGCAGTCCTCCATCCAACTAAGTGTGGGGAATTAAAAAACCAATGGGGAAATTGCATTTTTGCAACAGCAGGTACAGACAGCAAAGGATAAGTTAAGAAAAGATATATATGATAAAATAAACTACCAATAAAATATAGAATAGAATCATCAACAGTTTACATATGAACAGTTATTGCACAGGTGAGTGGAGGGAGAAGTGGTCTATAAGAAAACTGTACATAGTGCATCAGAAACTAAATAAATAATGTGTTGTACACTGTGGTGTGTGAATATTGCACCTATTAGAAGTGGTTATTATACAGTCTGACAGCAGCAGAGGTTGTGTGTAATGACGCAGCTCACCAGCAGAGGGCGTGTGACGGAGCAACAAGCAGAAACTACAGAGGAGAAGAGACACAACAAAGATCAGAACAGACACACTCAGCTCTTCTCTCTGAGACCATGATGATACCGTCACATATCATCACTGCACATGTTTTTGGCTGCACGTCTGGAAATGAGAGGAGACAGAACATTATCATACATGTTGCATAAGTAAAGTCACATGACATGCACCACTGTAAATAAAGGAAATCACATATTTTTAAGACTCTTAGAGCATAGAGCCCAAGAAATAATATAATCTAAAGCTCACAAGACACAAGACGAACAGAACAGAACAGAACAAATACTTTATTTATCCCAAACTGGGAAATGTCTTCTATCTTCTTGTCTTCAGCAGCAATGTACAGGGTCAGTATCATCCTATCTGGTGGTAAAAGTCTTTCTCGCCGTCGGGGAATCGAACCCCGGTCTTCCGCGTGACAGGCGGAGATACTATCCACTATACTAACGAGGAATGCTGACAACCACCATCTGTCATAGCAGCAGCCACCTGGTGCGGTCATGTGTCAGCTGGGGTGTGACGGAGTGGCTACGTCAGTAACTGTGGGCAGACTGCAGGTGTGTGTGCACCCAGACGCACAGGTCCCAGCTGAGAGCAGCCGGACCTTCCTGTCCTCCTGTCCATCGCTGTCCAAGGTGAACCGACACCACCAGACCACAGGGCCATTATTTATTTAGCAGGAAAGAAGAAGATGCTCTGCAGCATTCAGGTGTGTTAACACAGTGCAGAGAGAGGAAGACATGAACAATGGTGTCAGAGCAGCAGCTGTTGCTGCATCAGCCAGGTGGAGCTGTGCAGTGTGCAGCAGCATGAGCACAGAGGTCCTGTTTGAACGGGCAGTGAGGATGAGCACACTGCAATCAACTTTGAGCCCCGAAGGTTGCTGCTTGGGGCCTCAGCCCAGAGCGCGCTCTGCCTCAGCATTCATTGTCCTGCTGTCACTCAGCAGGCCACACCCATGTCCCACCCCCCCGCAAAATCGGGGTCAAAACCTCAAAGGTGAAAAAAGGAGAGGCGAAAGTGGAAAAAAGATTTGAACCTGTAAAGTAAATCTAAAGCTGAAAAAAGATTTGAACCTGAAGAAACAAGATGTGAAACTGTAAAAAATTAAGATTTGAATCTGAAAACAAAAAATCTGAAACTGAAAAAATAAAATGGTAAATATGAAAATAATTATTGAAATGAAACCTGAAAATAAACTATTTATTCAAAAGAATTTCAAAGTTGATTCAAAAAAATCAACATCAAAACATTAATTTTCAGTTTCAAGTTTTAGTGTTTGAATTAATTTTATTTTTTCAGGTGAACAAAATTTATGACCCCGATTTGGCTCCATAATCGTGAGGGATTGCCCAGAAGGGGGCGGTGAGTCTGGCCCTACCCCGGATCCTGTAGCATATAAAAAAAATGAGCGCACCCGGAAGGGGTGGCGCAGGGATCAGTGCGTTGACAGCCGTGGATGGGGGGGAGGTGAAGAGCCCTGCCCGGAGGCTGCCAGGTGGTGAAGAGGCTCTGTCACTGGGATCCAGCCTGGATGACGTTAGCCTATATGCCGGCTCCCAGGAGCTTGGGCAAAGCACCATGAAGGACAGTTTTGTGAGGCTCACCCTTCGCTCCAGTAAGTCCCTGCTGGCTGAAAAAGCCAGGGCAAGAGAAGCCGTCTCTGTGCCCGCCTTCCTGGGACATAGGGTGATCTCCTCCGACTCTGACCTGGAGAGAGAGGCAGGGCAGAAATTGTATAGAAAAAAGATGCAGGAAGCAAAACAGAATAGGCATGATAGGAAAAAGAAATGATACTGTTGCATTGAGGTCTGCCTCCACCTTACTTCTTGATCACAATCACATCTTTAAACATTCCTGGCGCAAGGACAATAAGGAAAATACAGGATATAACAACATACACACGGATATTCTCTGTATGCAGGAAGTAAGGTGGAGCGCAGACCTATTAAGTCAAGTAAAGAACATTTGGAGAGGAGAAATATTTTATGACCCTGGACCCTCTCTGGCAGCGGGCGCTGCTGTGCGGATCAAACCGGGCCTCCCTCACGATGTGGCCTGTGTGCACACCGACGGCGGGGGTCGGTTGGTCATGGTGGACCTGAAAGAAGGCAGCAAGGATCTAAGTAATTAATATATATGGAAACAATGATGAAAAGGGAAGGAAAGATTTCCTATGGGAAAAACTAAGTAAATGGGTATCGGGGAATTGCATCATAATTGGGGATTTTAATATAATAATGACAACAGAAGATACAGTAAATATAAATAACAACAAATTAAAGAGTGACACGAGCAGACAAGAATTACTGAAGTTAATGTCGGAATATAATTTAATAGATTTATGGAGAGTGCTAAACCCGGGAGGTCGGGACTACTCCAGGAGACAGCTGGTGCGGGGGAAGCTGAGACAATCCCGAATAGACTTGGTGCTGGCGTCTCCTGGAGTAGTCACAGAGGTGGACACCGTGGATTACATGCCTAACAGGTGGAGCGATCATTCCCTGCTTCAGGTTCGCATGAGAGGAGCGGGCAGGCCCAGAAACGGCGGTCTGTGGGTTCTAAACAATAAAATCTGAGAAAATGAACATTTCAAAATAAAGATTAATTCTTTTCTAAACGAATAAAATATGAAATAACGGAAACCGAAGACTTATTGAAATGGTGGGAGGGGGTAAAAAATAGGATAAAAAACTGTGGTAGGAAAAACAGGAAGAGAACGAATTATTAGAAATAATAAAAATCGAAACGAAAAAAATAGAAGAAAATCCGGATCGAAACACAATCATACTCGCAATAGCGCAGGCAAAACTGCACAATTTAACGGTCAACAAATGCAAAGCAGCAGCAATAAGAGCAAAAGCAAAATATCTAGTGGAAGGGGAAAAATCTACAAGTTACTTTCTGGGGTTGGAAAAACGAAAACAAGAAAACCCTTTTATAAAATCGATAGTAAACAGTGAGGGGGAAATAATAACGGACCTGGGAGGGATTTTACAAACGGCGCAGAATTTCTATAGCAAATTATTTCAAACTGAAGCAACAGATCAGGACGAAAGGGAAAAAATATAAATTACCTGGAGAAAAAGCTGGACGAAGCAGACAGGGCCTTCTGTGACTCCGACCTGACAATACAACAAATCACAACAGCCATAAAATCACTGAATACGGGGAAAAGCCCAGGATGGGACGGACTGACAGCTGAATTTTACCAAGCGTTCAGTCCTAACCTGGCCCCCATCCTATTTCAACGAAATAGAAAGAAGAAAAACAACAACGGAGAATTTTGCAAAAGGAATAATAACAATAGTGTATAAAAAGAAAGGGGATAAAACAAACTAGAAAACTACAGACCGATAAGTCTTTTGAATACGGATTATAAAATAATGGCGAACATTTTAGCAAACAGGCTGAAAAGGGTCATTGAGGAGGTGGTGGGTGAGACACAGGCACATGGCGTGCCGGGCAGAGACATTTCTGACTCTGTCCTGGCCGTCAGATGCCTGGTCAAACACATGCACAACGGGGGTTTTTATTGAGTGTAGATTTTGAAAAAGCTTTTGATCGTGTGGAGCACACCTTTCTATGGCGAGTCCTAGAGAGGCTGGGCTTTGGAGAGCGGTACATTAACTGGATCAAAACACTGTACAGCGGAGCCACCAGCTGCGTCAAAATAAAGGGCGCGTGCACGGGCGCGTTTCCGCTGAGCAGATCGATCAGACAGGGCTGTCCGCTGTCTGCCATGCTCTTCACCCTGGTGACAGAGCCTCTGGCAGAAGCGAAATGTAAATATTAGAGGGATTAGAGTGGGAGAGTCTGCGTGCTGCAAGATTGTGCAGTACGCAGACGACACAAATGCCACGGTGGTAGATAAAGATGGTGTTAATGAGGTGATGGGCACGATAGATTCTTTTTGTAAAGCATCGGGTGCAAAAATGAATATTAATAAAACACAAATAATGATGTGTGGGGGAGCACAAAGCACACGCAACACATGGGGGTTTCAGAATGCGGGAGAGGAAATAAAGATACTGGGGGTGTTGGTGGGGAAAGATGAAGGGAGAGCAAATCAAAAACATTGGGACATTTTAACAGGAAAACTCAAGAACATAATTAACCTGTGGAAGCAGAGACAGCTGGGGAAAAATAACTGTAATCAATTCACTAATGATGTCTATCATGTCCTGGCTGTCTGTCCTCTGTCCCCACAGCAGGAGAGCAACATTAACAAAGCCATCAGCAGCTCCCTGTGGAGGTCTAACATGAATCAGGTCGCCCATGATGTCATGATACTTAGTCCGGTTCGGGGACATTGTCGACCCGGCCGGTGGCATAGAAGCTGCGGGGATCCTGGCCATCCTAAGGAGGGGGAGAATAGTTTTCAGAAAAGGCAACATTGTTGATGTATGTGATAAACTGGCTGCCTCTGTCCCTCAGCGCTGGTTACGGTTGCTGAGGGAGGGAAGGCAGCCAGGAACAACTAATCCACTCTGTTGTGAGTTTTATACCCGACAGGACCAGAAAAACCTACAAGACATCCCCACAAAAGGGTTGTATCACATCTTCGTCCGGAACAAGAGGAGACCACCAGCGGCTGACCAGGCGTAGAGGAGGGTTTTCCCTGGCCTCCGGGGGGACAGGATCTGGGCCACACTCAGGAGCGGCATGGCCCCTGGGAATGTGCTCACAATGGACGTTAGATTAAGGCACAGAAAGATACACCCTGGAATAGTGCTACATCAAATAAACAAAGAGGCATTCAGCAGGGGCTGCGCCGTCTGCGGGGCAGCCTAGGTGTTGTCTCATCGGGAGCTTTATCAGGAATGGATAAACTTTTCCCCACCAGGGTCTATATCAGGCAGAAGCAATCCATATCAGAATGGTGCATTAAGGCTGTTCTAGTCGAACACTGAGTGCAGTGTGGTGTCAGGATGTCAGCTAAGTGCTTAACCACATTCTGTGTGACTGAGTTTGTGCTGCTGATGATGGGTCTGAGGGAGACTCCTTCTTGGTGTATCTTGGAGTCCATACAGGCCTGGATAAAGCTGGAAGCAGAGCTGACAGCTGATTATTTGATCCCTCTCCAGTTTCTGTAGGTAGCTGACTATCTGTTTCTTAGTTGCTAGTGGGATCTCTCTTCTACTGTGTGTTGAGGACTCCACCTTATGATAAGTTCCACCAATGGAATCTGCTCCGGCAATTTGGCAAAGTTTAGTCCTTCAGCCAGTGCTTGTTTTTCCAGCTGGCTGACATCCTGTTCCTCGCCCAAGCAGCCAATGGTGTCCAGCCTCAGCTTCAGGTTGCAGCACTTGGATGAGTGGCTTCAGACAGCCAAATATATCTTTGTCGTGGTGGCACTCACAGTGGGCCAAGTGTGTGTCGATCAGCAGTCCACTCTTTCATGTAAAAGAACATGTAGCCGGTCTCCTACCTGCTTGCAGTCTCATGTATCTGCTGGCCCTCTGCAGCGGTGACCACCTCACCAACGCTGCCTGCACATCTTTGTGTTGGAGCCGTAGGCAGCTCGACTGGGGCCTTCATCCGCAGAGTCAGCACTACATTAAAGACATATAAAGACGTTATATATATATATATATATGTGAGTTTGGTGTTCCATTAGTTGTGTCGACAAATATAAAACAGGTTTACCTTCAGCAATCTTTGTCAGATGAGCAGGCCCAGTTCCTCACATTACAATTACTGTTGCTGTGGCCTTGATGGTATCAGTCTAGTCCATAGAGGACTAAAAGTACCTGAATGAAGGGTTGGCTGGAGGGAAGAGAAGGTTCAGCAAGAAAAGTTCAGCCTTTTATAGGTCTGTCATTCTTTATCTAATGACCAGCAACAACCAATAAGAGGCTGGCATTAATGAACCACATGAAGTTCAGCTTTGCTGCATTGATGATGTCACTGATTGATCAATGAATCAATGGACAACAAGAATCAATAAGAAGTTAATAATTGGTGAGGATCAATGAGAGGGGAAAAGGTGTTCCAAATTTGTTGTTGATAGTGTGGGTTCAAATCCCACTAACAGTTCAGTGTGTTGTGAGGTCATGTGACAAGATGGATGACTATAATAAGGATCTACTGTAGTGCTGTGTGAGTCCTCAGAGCACACTTCTGTCTTCATTTGAAGCTGGTAGGTACAAACTGTACCACTGCTAGCAGGAGCTCCTTTGTGCTACACCTGGACATCAGCTCACTCATTTTAACCACTGACAGACTCCGTTTCTGGAAAGACAGACTGGACAAGACATGTCTCTGGTTCTCTTCCAGGCAGGTTTGCGTAAAGAGGGGGTTCCATGGTGTAATGGTTAGCACTCTAATGAATGAAAAAAAAGAGGAGAACAATGAAGAGAAGAAATCTTTGTAACAATGTAACTCCAAGTCAGTCACACTTGTGTGAAATCAGCCTGTCCAGTTAGGATCAACACTGACTGACACTGTCCTCCATGTCTAGATAAGGCTGTCTTTATGCAGTGCTGTTTAATTTTATTGTATAATATTTGACCTGTATATATTTTCACATGGGTGAATGGGCTGAATAGTATGTTATAGTCCTGTATGCAGTGTGTGTATTCACTTGTATTTGTTTTATATTTGTTCTGACAAATCTGATAAATCATATAAACATTTAAGACTCACTCTGATCTTCATCAAAGAAGCTCCCACACAAAAACACGTTTGAATGCTCATTGTTCATATTATTAAACCATAAACAGGTAAAATTACGGCCGATGTTGTCAAATGCAGATCTAGAGCTGATTATCCATGCTTTTATCTGGTTTCGTTTAGATTACTGCAATTCATTTTTTATTTGTTTTTTTACAATTCTGGACTCAAACGCCTGAAATTGGTTCGGAATGCTGCTGCAAGGCTTTTAACAGGATCAAACAGATGGTCACACATTACCGCGAATTTATCTTCCTTACACTGGCTCCCCATTAAATTCAGAATTGATTTTAAAATTTTAACCCAAACTTTCAGAGCTTTAGATAGGCAAGCCCCCCAGTACATCACAGACATGCTGGTGTGTTACTCCCCTAGACGCACTCTTCGATCCTCCTGCCAGCACCTACATGAGGTTCCAAAAACCCACCTTAAAACTCGATCCTTTCAGGCATGGCACCCGGACTATGGAACGTTCTGCCCCTCCCTATCCGTGTGGCTGAGTCTGTTGATTCTTTTTTTTTTTTTTTTCAACAATATATTTATTGAAATTTTACAAAATACAAATGTAAAATGGGCTCACATAAGAACAAACTAACAAACAAAAAGGCACATTTTAAAAGCAGAGTACAAGTACATGAAAGTATTTGCAGACGAAAGATGGCATTGAAAATTCAGCATGATTGTGTAACTGTACAGGGACTAGTTATGAAGTCCCAGGGTCGTGCAACATATAGGATAAATCTTTGTTTTTCATATAATTAATGAAACGGCCCCACACTTTTTCAAAAACCTCTTGTTTGCCTTTTAAAGTGTATGTGATTTTTTCCAATGGTAAACATAAAGACAATTCTTTGAGCCATTTTGCTATGCTTGGTTTGCCCATTTCTTTCCATGACATAGCAATCATTCGTTTGGCTTGTAATATTCCTAGATTTATGAGAATTTTGTCATGGCGATTTATATGGAATTCCTCAGGGTGCAAGCCTAATATAAAAAATTTGGGTTCCAGCTTTAACTTCACCGACAATATTTCCTGTAACATATCCCTAACCTCTCCCCAAAATTCTCTGAGTTTTGGACATGACCATAGACAATGGAACAAAGTGCCGTTATCTTCTCTACATCTATTACAGAGATCTGGGATCTGTATATTAAATTTGTTAAGTTTTTCTGGAGTAAAATAAAGTCTCATTAGCCAATTGAATTGCAGTAACTTTAGACGTGTATTGCCCGTCTGCGTTTGGGCTACCTCACAGGCTTTTCTCCATTGGTCTATAGATATCTCCTCCTGTAAATCAATTTTCCAAGCATTAAATTTAGAAACAGAAGATTGAGAAGAAGATGACATCAGTAGGTCATATAATTCAGAAATGATTCCTTTGTTATATGGATTTTTAGTGAGAATTTTTTCTAAGGTTGATATACAAGGAATTTGTGTAAGGTTGCTTTGATGGGTCCTAATAAAATCCTTTAATTGCAGATATTTGTAAAAATGTTTTCGGGGGATATTAAATTTAGAAACCAATTGTTCAAAAGCTAAAAGTTTTCCATCTTTTCCATAGACATCCTTCACTAGTCCCACCCCCCTGTCTGCCCACATTTTAAAGCCTCCATCATTCTTCCCTGGGGTAAAATTATTGTTGCCCCAGATTGGGCTGAAATGTAGAAAGGGGGGTGGATTCATTCAGATATCGTTTGGTAGCCTGCAAAACACAGATCATATTTTTAAGAATTGGGTTGAGAGTAATCCTTTTAAGTTTGTTGTGTTTGTCAGAGTAAATATAGTTTAGGATGGGCAACTTCAAAGATAATGATTCAATATTTCTCCAAGCCAGGGAATTATCTGAAGTATAGTAAAACATTATTGTTCGTAATTGGGCCGCCCAATAATACCATAGCATGTTAGGGCATTGCAGCCCACCTCCGTCAAAGGGCAAATATAAAAGGGACAAGCGAAGTCTGGGACGCTTATTGTTCCATAGGAATTGGTTAAATTGTTTTTTAATTTTAAGGAAAAAATCTGATGGGGGTGGTAAGGGAATATTCTGAAACAGGTATAAAAGTTTGGGAAGAACATTCATTTTTAGAATATTTATTCTGCCAATTAATGAAATTTGAAGATTCGACCATCTTTCCATCGATTTAAAAATGCTGGCCATAATTGGATTATAGTTATATTCTACCACTTCTTCCAGCTTTGGAACTATTTGAATTCCAAGATACTGTTGATTCTTTTAAACGCCAGCTGCAAAAACTTTTATTCAGACAAGCTTTTAGTTGACTGGGTTTTTTGTGCTGTTTTGTTGATGAAGATTCTCAGTCATCCAGGTCATCATACATAGAGAAGATTGAAGCAAGGCGTCTGGACTTGTAGAGTTTTCTTGAAGATGTTTCGCTGCCCATTCAAGCAGCTTCATCAGTTCTAACTTTTCTAACAGTAAGAACTAGAATTAAAACTAAAACCAGAACTAACAGAACTGATGATCGACATACACACAAATCAACATGACAGATCTCAGTGTCAGCTGTCAGTTCACATTCAATAGTACACAGAAATAAAACCTACCAAGGAACATTAAACAAATGGTTCAGTTGGTCACACCTGTTTGGCAAACACTTGACTTATTTGTGTGGGTTCTCTTGTGGACAGTTAAAACAATATTTTGTCTAAAACATTTCCACCATAATTTGCATGAAAATGGCTTCTCATCTGTGAGTTCTCATATGGACAGTTAAGTTACTTTTATGACTGAAACATTTGCCACATGTTTTGCAAGAAAATGGTTTCTCACCTTTGTGGGTTCTCATGTGGGCAGTTAAAGTACCATTTTGAGTAAAACATTTCCCACACGTTTTGCAAGAATGTGGTTTCTCACCTGTGTGGGTTCTCATGTGAGTAGTTAAATGGCTATATCGACTAAAACACCTGCCACATGTTTTGAAAGAAAATGGCTTTTCACCTGTGTGGGTTCTCATGTGAGTAGTTAAATGGTTATATTGACTAAAACACTTGCCACATGTTTTGCAAGAATGTGGTTTCTCACCTGTGTGGGTTCTCATGTGAATAGTTAAATCATGATTTCGACGAAAGCATTTTCCACATGTGCTGCAAGAAAATGGCTTCTCACCTTTTCTACCAGGTTTAGATTTTACTGATTTTTTTCCTGGAGGAGAGTTGTGAGAGACAATCCTGTCACAGCTTGGTTCTAGTTCAATATAGTTCCTTTCATTAGCAACAGTCAATATAGAGGGCTCAGTCTCCTCTCTCAGTTCATGCTGCTCTTCCTCATGACTGCTGCAGAGAACATGCGGTTCCTTTCTAACCTGTGGGAGTTCTGGTTCCTCCCAATCCAGGCTGTTGTTCCTGTTCTGGTTACAGAGCTGCTGGTCAGCCAGAATCAGCTCTTTCTCCTTAAAATTGTGTTGTTGAGTGAGATCTAAAGGGTTAGAAGAAACAAGAAAACATGTTTCACAGTTTTGATCATTGAGCTTAATATAAACGTTGCACAGAACTGAATAGGATCCTGCATGAGTCACTGGATTCACTGCTTGTTTGCAGTTTCACATACCTGCTCTGTGTAACTTTATCTCAGGTATCAGCAGTGGGTCCCGATGGTTGATCTCTTCTTTGTATTGGATCACAATCGGTGCAAAATGGTCCAGACTGGATTTTTTTTCCTGGTTACAGAGCTGCTGGTCAGACAGGATCTCTTCCTCCTTACAGTCATGTTGTTGAGGGAGAACTGGAGGAACAAATGGACACAAAGCAGAGCTCTCAAGTTTTCCAGTTCAAGCTTAGAGTGAGTTTCCCAGTACCCCTTTGGTATACTGCTGTATCACCAACGTTATTTAATACTAATACTAACATCTCAAATACCATTGTGGTTGATAGAAAATATCTATGATGTATTTTTTTAGGGCTGTAATGATTACTCGAGTACTCGAGTAATATTTGAAGGCAAAATTCATTGACAACTAATTTAGCATTCGACAACTGCCCAATGTCATTGAGAATGATTCTCTTGTGGTGCAGCGGGATGATCAGTGTTTTGAGTGCAAGAGGTCCTGGGTTCAAAAGCGAGTGAGCAGTTTGCAGGTCGGACACATAGACACACGGTTTTGGCGCCGGGTATGGAGGAGTGACGGACTGAGTGATATGGCAAAAAATTTATCATGATCATTTATTTCCATATCAGTCAATATCGATAATTAACACGATATGTAAAATCTATATTTATTTCACATTTAGAGGAGAACAGTTTGTAGAAACCAGATGGTTAATTGTGGTGTTAAGCTTCTCTTTATTTGTCAAAACATGACATGACCAATTCTTCAAAAAACTAAGGTGTATATCTCTTAATAAAATCTCCATGAAATCAATATTACAATCTATATCTTTGTACTAAAATGTAGAACCATAACCCATACAAATTTATTACACTATAAGTAAAAAATGTGCGATTCGCTCTATTGACTTTGATGACATTCCAGCTGAGATAACAGTCCGCTACGCATCTTTTATTGCATTCAGAGCTGCGTTTTTTAGCCGTGTAGACGACCCAGCTAGTCAGGGGTGATACGTCTTGTGTCGAATCAATCATCTTTGATATACCACGTGAGAGCAGAAAGCTCTACAATTCTAGTTTGAGCACCTTGTGATCTCGTTCCATCGTCCGATTGGACACTGACTTTCCCATAGACACAGCCTGTAAACAAGACAGAGACATGGCGGAGTATACTAAGAGAAAGCCTAAAGTGTCCTCTTTTCGGAGAAAAAAAAGTTGAACACAGTGACGGTACAGCTCCACATGTAGCACTCGAGAGCCCAGCATGCAATGCACATGTGCAGCGTCACACAACGTGTACACATTTATTGAGCATTATCGAACTTTTGTCATGTTGTTATTGAAAAAAGTTATATCGCGATAATTATCATTTTTATCGCCCAGCCCTGACTGAAGCATTGACGCTGCAGCCGTTTCCATGAGAAAACTATGACATTTACGTGTGATCCGAGTACTTGAATAATCGCAAAAATAATAGGCGAGTATCTGAGTACCAAAATACTGGTTTGTTTCAGCCCTAACTTTTGATTACATTATGCCATCCCCAACCCAAAAATGTGTTCCGGTCCACTGGGCATTACCCGGAATGCCAGATGGCCAGTCCATACCTGCTCTCAAGAGATCTAAACCCTGGAACAACCAAATGACCTAAACCAACATTAAAGTTCTAATAAACAGAAATAATAATAAACATCCAGGGTCTGACAAAGAAAAAAAACATTTTAGAGACGTTTTACCTTGAGGAGCGTTGTGAGAGAGAACCATGTCATGGTTTGGTTCTGGTCCATCATAAGCAGCAGTTACTATAGAGGGATCAGTCTCCTCTTTCAGTACATGCTGCTCTCCTTCATGACTGGTGCAGTCTTCCTGCTGTTCCTCTTTAACCTGTGGAGGTTCTGGTTCCTCCTGGTCCAGAATGGAGTTCTTCTTCTGGTTACAGAGCTGCTGGTCAGCCAGAACATCCTCCACTTGTAAACTGTGTTGTTGAGGGAGATCTGCAGGTCAGAGGGTCAGAAGGTTCACAGCACACAGAGAGATGTATTTTCTATATATAGAGAATTCTAACATAGAAATACCATCAGCTTTTCAGTAATATCATGTCAACAGACATTCAGCAAGTCTAGCTTAGGGTGCAGTAACAAAATATTAGGCTTCCCTGTGTGGGACATTCACACACTACTAACTTCTGTTGTTACATTATATTCCACACTTACCAGTGTTTCCCTGCCATTATATAGGGAGCAGCTGTTTTCTATACAGCAGCAGATCATAGCAGAAGTCATTTAAGGTCACCTTTCCTACAGAACAGGTCTTTGTTCTTTTTATTAAACACAATAAATAGCTGCCCCATGCACGTACACACACACACACACACGAAGTAAACATCAGGAACTTTTCTTCCTTAAAAATAATTTTTTCATTATTTCAGCAGTAACAGTGAACGTAGTGATGTCGGCCAGCATGTGACAGCATGTTCAACGGCCTCTGTTGTGTGGAAAATAATATATTGTGAAGCCAAAAGTTAAAGAAAGAATTGAGCGAGTCTTGATTCCTGACCCCCAGGAACCAAACCATGGACTTTGTTTAAATAATACTGCTGTCTGTGTCTGTCATTGGCAGACAGGAGGGTGTTAAGCTGTCACATCTGAACCTGGCTGTGGTCTGTGGAGGTGTGCACCACGGCGCTGGTGGAATTCAGCTACCAGCCAACATGTAATGATCATATCAGTGCTGCACTGTTTACTTTTTAAACATGCAGGTTAAACCACAACTCAGCAGTGAACTACACAAACCATGACGATGATGACAACAACATATAATGATGTCCGCGCATTCTAAGCAGCTGTTGTCTGTATGGATTGTTTAGTGCTGCAGTATTTTGATCAGGCAGATGCGCGGACACCAAAAACCTCTGTTGACGCCGCTAAACTTTTGGTTGTGAACAAAAACTCATATTGTTGTTGTTCAGGTCCCGTTTGAACGGATGAACCGCAATAAATGAAAACGTTTATCAACTCGGGCTACATCGATGATGCTCAGCTCAACGACTGATGACGTACACAGTGGTAATGAGCGAGCGTCTTCACCAGCTCAGCTCCAAGTCATGAAGTCAGTGTCCTCCTGTCAGAAACACTATGTGCTGAATGTCACTCTTTTCACACAGAGCCGTTGTTGTTCCGTGACATTGTCATGTTTACATACCTGTTCTGTGTAGCTTGATCTCAGGCTTCAGGAGCAGATCCAGCAGTTTGCGCTGACGGTCCAGCTCTCCCTCGTACTGGACGATAGTTTGTTCAAACACTCCCAATATTTCAGCAGCAGCAGCAGTTAGCCGCTCGCTGATAAAAGCTCTCAGAGACTCCGCAGCAGCTTCAGATGATGAAACACTCACAGTAGTTACACTTCTGTTCAGCTTCTGCTGTCGCTGTGCTCGTCTTTGTTTTCCTCTTCCTCCTTCCTGCTCTTCTTCTTCTTCTTCAGTTTAATGGCGGTTGGCAGCCAACTTACAAGGCGCATTACCGCCACCTACCGGACTGGAGTGTGGACAGGCGTCCTGCTTTGTCCTGTCCTGTCTTTTCTTTCAATACAAAAACCTGTTATATATTAGAAATGTAAATTATATTCTACTTCCCTCCAGGGATCAACAAGCAGCAGAACAAACAATAAGACAATGCAGAGTGTGCTACTAGAGAAGCATAAAAAGTAGAAACAGAAATAACAAATGATCTAGAATTAAAAATAGAATGAAAGATAATGACACAGGAATAAGAATAACCATAAGGTGTTCAGCTGAGATATGTGTAGTGGTGTATTTACATCCTACATCATGAATGAATCAATGAAACAAAAAACGTTCTAAAAGTAGGGATTGTTGCAGTTTGGCCTGGCAGCCAGCAGGAGGACAGCCAGGACCAGAGTGGTGGCCCTGCGCTCCACTTTCTGAGTGTCTGAGCTCTCTGTTACCCTGTTCCTCAAAACATGAAGAATGTTGACAGTGCAGAAGAACATAATACAAAGGGGGAGGAAGAAGCTGAATGTTGAACACAGAACACTAAACAGCACATCATGACTTCTACTTGGATAAACACTACTACATTCAGTAACATTATTCTCAGGATCACTCACGGCTTTAAGAGAACTAAATCAAATGTCAAACTGAAGTGAACATGCTCCTCAGCAGCTGAACGTCTCCCTGTGTTCTTTCTACAAACATCATGGTGACATCATATCAGTAAACCACTGGATCCTTCTGGATACATGTTCAGTGGAAGGTACAGTCTACATATCCTGGGAGGAGTCCAGAGCTGCAGCTGCAGGTGGTGTCAGTATCCAGCTCTTCTCACTAACATGGTCTGCAGTGAAAGGTGATGCTGGTTGTTGAAATGTCCATGTAACATGTACTGGAGCTCTGTCTGGGCTCTTAATGGTTAATGATGTAGTCCCACCCAGAGACGTTTTTCTTTTAGCAGCATTATTTTGAAGTAAAATATGACTTTACAGTGTTATGACCATTAACATGTAACTGGTTGCACCGCTGCATCACCTCCTGTGGAAACTAGAGTACTCTTGTGTTACCAACAATGAAAGCTGTCTGCTTTGCTTGCTAAGTCTGCATGAACTCCTCCTGATGGTCCTTCTGAAGTGTTCGTGGTGTATTGAAATATTCTCATTGTGCAGTTACAACATCACTGAAGTGAATTGTTGATCTTTGTTGTTAACAGCAACATGGGAATCTGAAGCAGTCTGTTTTTATATCTGATGTCTTGATGTGTGGCTCACCTGAACATCTGATAAGAGACTAAAACTATCAGGAGGACGCTGCCAAACCACCACAGACAGTTTGTCCTGCAACAAGTGTTTGTCCTCACAAGTGTGTGAACTGCAGGAGAAGCACGCTCGTGATAAGCACTGCAAAACATGCCCCATGTGCATGAGCCTCTGACTTCTGTGACCGGGCCAGTGGTTTGCACTTTTGTCCACTAGGTGGAGCCACATGCTCAGACTGTCCAGGCTGAATGAAGAGGACAAAAAGAGCAGCTTGAAGAGCGGCTGCTCTGCCTGACAGCTGCTGTATGAATGAAGCTCCACTGATTGACTGATTACTTCTTAGCTCCAGTCTTGTTGAGT
Organism: Parambassis ranga; assembly: GCF_900634625.1. Taxonomy (NCBI): domain Eukaryota; kingdom Metazoa; phylum Chordata; class Actinopteri; family Ambassidae; genus Parambassis; species Parambassis ranga. Next base: position 96,745 of record NW_021144818.1, on the reverse strand, counting down.
GTAGATTCACCAGCATCACCTCATGAGCTTCTTTGTTCTTGCTTTGAATAGTTAGTGTGACTCATCATCATTAACAGCTGGTTCTAATGCTGCATGTGAGCTGAGCAGGGTTTGCTCTGATGTTTGCTTACAACCTTATTGAACAATAGAAAGAATCCCTTGGTGAGTTCACATCAGTTCTTTTCAGTGGTTGTTATAGTACATAGTTTTGAGAACATGTGTTCTGCAAACATATTATAAAAAAAGAGATAAAAGCAGTGCTGTGCCATATAGGCTACCAGTGTTCCAACCAGTGTGCTGCAGCTCACTGCGCTGGTACAGACCATCAGGTGTGCCATGGGAATTAACCAGTTTGACTTAATTGGTCTGAATATTATTATTCATGTACTGTAAATAATGTGTTTGTGCCAGTACCATGTAATGACAGGCAGAACAATTAAATAGAGTTAGAGTTAGATAAGTTAAGTTATTGCCTAGTCTGGCAGTGTGTCGGTACCTGGACTCAGTGCAGGCACAGTGTGTGTTTCTGTGTGTTCAGGCTCATGTGTGCGTATTGGGGAGAACTGTACAGAGAGCAGAGTGTAGACCCAGAGAGCGTAGAGCCAGGGGAATGTGCTGTGGGATGTTTATACTCAATACGTGTTGGGAAACAACATCAAACAGTGTCATCAACATGCATTATCACAATAGGTGGATAGAATAAAAATCTCTATCATACGCCAAATTGTTATCATTTCTGCCGTATGTTGTTTCTATCATGCATTACTACAGTCCAGTTCACTGAGAACAGAGAAAGCAGCACTGACAGTGTCCTGACATCAGTGTGTATCCCTTGTACATGTGTGCACTGCCTATTGTAAAGTAATACTAAATAAATAATAATATATTAAAGTATGTCGGACATCAAAGTTGTGACATCATCATGTCACATGTTGGCCTTTGCAGCAGCACTGGCTTTCCTAATTTGCTATCAGCTGATTGAGTCATATGGTCTGTATGGGCTGCCTGTTTGACATGTGTTCACACAAGCTACATGTCAGGAGATCCAGAGAGATTTTCACTGAGGTGACCATCAGACAGAATGCTGCACACAGAGCCATTCAGTCAACCTGAAACAGCTGTTTCTCATCGTGCTCCCACAACATCTTCACAATGTTTTTGTCAAGGTTTGTGGTGAGGGAGGACACAGTTGCAGAGAGCAGAGCAGTTTAAAGTCAAAAGGCAGTCTTTATTTTGTGCCAGGAGGGCAAAACAGATCCAAAACTAAAATTCACACTAATTGTGGAAAAAAACGACATGGCATGGCAAAACAAGAATAAACTAGATCCTGAGGCAAGACTAGGTCAAAAACCAGGAAAAAGGCTAACAAGGTCAAAACACATGGCATAACCTGGAGACGAGACTGTGGCTAAGTGTCCAGACATCTGTGAATGACGAGAAAGAAACCCCAGGAGTGCCGACGAGACAAACTGGCAGAGAGTGCAGGGAAGACAAAGACTATATACAAAGGGACCAGGGAAGACAACGAGACACAGGTGACACACATGAGGGCAGGGCAGGTAATCAACGAGGAGGGAAAACACAGGAAGCAAAACTCAAGACAATGCACAGGGAGGACAGGACTACCAAAGTAAAACAGGAAACACAAGACAAGACTAGACAACTAAACACAAACCCAAGGAAACAAAACACCAGAACTACAGGAAAATAACAATAACTAAACACAGATTAAACTAAAAACCCAAAACAAGGAAAACAAAACCATAAATAAACACCAGGTCGTGACAGTTTTGGGTCATTAGACACACATATACACGCTAATAGCATCATAATGAAAAGTACCTTCAGTGTGTCAGAGCTGTGTAATAGTGTGTGTTAGACTGTAGCAGACACATGTTGAATCATGTCTGCCCTCAGGAGCATGAAGGTTGGTGGCTGGTGACGCCTGGCTCCCAGCTGCCAGTTTTTAATCTGAGCCAACAGTCTGTTTAAACCTGTTCAGAGTTCCTAGGAAGTCATGTGACCACAGAGGCTCCTCCTATGATGGAGTATAAACACCCTGAACACTGACTGCTCTCTGCTTCGTCACAGAAACCAACAGCACAGGCAAGACTCACTCACTGTGAAGGAATAATGAGAAAATGCTTCCAACATGTTGAGTGCAGAGTTTTAATGTGGACATTAGCTGGATAGATCAGTAGGAATCAATGGCTTTTATGTTATCATGTTCTATTATAAAGGTGACATCATAAGGTCACAGGTAAAGTATAAAAATGTTGATGAAGAGAGAGAAAAGGCTCAAAAGCCTACAAGTGGCTGCTTAGTGCCAAAACCACAGATATGTGTGCAGCACACTGTAGCAGCAGCAGGTGCAGGGCCCACATCAGTGCAGAAGCAGGTCCATGGAGTGCACAGGCCGTCAGAGTGCACACAGCTTTAATGAGCAGCAGAGTAGTAACACAGAGGGAGGAGGAGGAGAGGCGAGAGCCAGCAGGGACCGGAGCAGGAGTCAGAATAGCTCCTGTCAGCCGGTAGAAGTACGGGAGCAGTAGATGAGTGACTGTTGCCTTTGTTGCTTTTGTTTGCAAATCATGCTATGACTTGTTGACAGGGCCACATTTTAGTCCCAGGTCAGCCCTGATAAAGAGAATGTAGTTTGGTTGTAACAGGATCAACTCATTGTAAACTGGTGTTTAGAATTTCAATACATCACCCTTATCAATGTGCAGCTGTGAGGAGGTTGTAGCCTACTGAGATGTGAGTGGAGCTGGATGCTCACAAAGATGAGAACCTTGGTGCTGGTGCAGCGCCCTCTCATGGTGACTTCCGTAAGTGTTGCCAGGCAACAGATTCCACTGGGCTTGGTTTAAGATGTAGTATGTTTGTTTAATGGACAATGATACAGTATTAAATATGGAGCAAAAATGATCTGAAGGATTCAGACCAGTCATCGATCTGTGCTGATCTGTAGCTCATTGATTGCTGAGCTCCATCTAGTGGACAGACAGTAGAAGTGAATCAGGAAATGTCTTTCAGACACTTGTTGGACCGGTTTCACCGTCACTGACGTGTTCAGACTGTGAGGCTGTGAGGAAGTGACGGCGTCCTCAGATCAGATTGTGTCAGACAGCAGGACTGAGGAGGACCAGGAGCAGCTTCTTCTCCACACAGGAAGCTGGAAAGTGTCTGTAAGTCCATCTGAACTGATCCAGCAGGTGAGAGTCCTTCCAGAGAAATCTCTCCATGTCTGATCACACTGTGCTGCATCACTGACTGATGGTACAGTACAGATGTTTCTGCTGCTGATTGGCTGCTTTCTCTTTGCTCTTTGATGACTTTTATAGCAGATGAACAGCTGTTTCAGAACAAGTTGTTACTTGTAGTGTTTTTCTGTTCGAGTCACAGCAGACTGTAGAACACAGCTCTCAGGTCACATGATCAGTGAGAAATGCAGGGAGTGTCAGAACCCGTCTGACAGCTGGATGACACTGCACTCATATCTGTTTGCTCTACTGTTAACCCATTCATGACCACAGTGGAGTTTGTATGATTTTGCAGCATTTAAACATCTGCTCTGAGACAAAGACAAAAGTTGAAGTTTTCACATCAGTCAAGTTTGTGTTTCAGTGTGTTTGTGTTCACTGCACTCAAAAAATAAAAAATGTTGGTTTATACTGAGTTTATCAGATGACTTACTGACACCCTGCACACTACACCTACACCTACACACTGCACTGTGTAAGGTGTGTGATCCATGTTGCTTCTGCTCTGTTCCATCCTGTGCTGATCGGTAGCTCATTGATTTGACCAAACAGAGATGTTGGCGTGTTTACAGACTCACCAAAATAAAAGCCTGAGAACCAAACCTGGTCTGAGGCTCTGATGCTAAGCTAACAGCATGATTAGCCTGTTAGGATCTACATGAAGGATCAATAACAACATGCTGACTGTGTGTTTCTGTGTCATGTTGCTGTGTTTGTGTGAAGGTGTGAGCTCTGCTATGAGTCAGTGTGAGGACAGAGAGGAGGGAGTCCCTCCCTCTAAAAGCCCTCTGTGTGGGGACCATGAGAGCCGGACCAAAGCTCAGAGGTAAGAGGACCGTCTCTGACTGTCCATGACTCTTCTCCATGTCAGAGCTCACACTCACATTATTCACACATCTGTGTGTTCAAGAACAAAGCAGCAGCACACTGCACACTCTGCTGGACCTGGACCTGGACCTGGACCTGGACCTGGACCTGGACCTGCCAGCTGTGTGTCCATGAAGAGTGATCAGTCAAAGGGTCAGCCCATTTATTTCAAAGATGTTCCATCTGAGGGTCAAAGGTCAGAGTTAATGTCACAGCTGCAGTTTGTTTCCATCATTATTAAACATTTAAAGTGTAACATGATGTTCAGCATCATTTTTCCAGAAGAAGCTCAGAGTCAGTGTTTGTGATTCTATCAGGATCCAGGATGTGAGAGCAGACTCTGCTGGACCTGGACCCAGCTGTGTGTCGATGAAGAGTGATGGGTCGATGGTTCAGCCCATTGAATTCAAAGCTGATCAGCCATCTGATGATCAAAGGTAAGAATCACTCTGGAAGTGTCTCCATGCTGTGATGAGCTCTGCTGGACTCTTGGGGTTGTATGTGTCTGTTTGCTCTGCAGGTGGTTGATGGTTTGGAGCATCTGTAGCACAGAGTAATGCATATTTACAGTGCTGCTTCAAAGTGTATGAATCATTTAAAATCTTCTATATGTCTGCATAAATATGACTTAAACATCTGCCTCACTGTACTAGAAAGGCAGCCCACTGAAACAAAGTATGGAAAGACATTTCAGTAATAAAACATTTAAATAAATGATAGATTCATACACTGTATGTAAATATTATACTAACAGACGATGCTCCGCTAGTACATTAGGCTAATATAGCAATACTGTGTATTTGAACTCTTAAAACTAGCTGATGGCGAGTAAAGGATCCATACTTCAGTTCAATGTGAATCAGTCTGTCATTAACAGATTCTTGTTAGCAGACCGTAGCTAAAACTGACATCATGACTGACACACAGCATGCAGCATGACACCTTCACTCTTCATCTCCATCTGGACTCGTCTGAACCACATGCAGTCCAGCAGTAAAGTTTATTTGTCGGCCTGCAGAATTCAGCATTGATCGTGTTTCGGGTCATATTTATGCAGAAATATAGAAAGTTTGACCAACTTCCCAAAACGACTGTAGCTGTCAGCCTATATGTAGCTAGGAGCTAGTCTCCTCCTCCTCAGATTCCCAGGGTCCTGGTTTGGATTTTTGCACGTACCTCACCCTGCTGATTATTCTGACTTGAACACAGCCTGTGCAGAACTTTAAGGTGGCTTCTGTTCTTCGGTGTTTTTGGTTGAATTTGTTGTCATTGTCATTGTTTTATGTTGTCATGTTATCATCTCATGGTGGTTTCTGAAGGCTTTAAGTAAAGGAAATAACAAAGGTCTGCAGTGTCATGTGTTACAACCGGCCAATTCAGAGTGGTTGCGATTCTTTCAAAGGCACTAAAATAGCAATCCACCTCAGACTCTCTGAATGGTGGCACTAAAGCAATGTGCTTGCTCACATCAAATGTGTCACGAGGAGAATGAGGAACCTGTCGTGAGGCAGATGGGTGTGGAGTCGCAGAGGGGAGACGCTCTAGCTCTAAGGCCCTCACCTTCAGGTGCATGGCCTCCACCTCTAACTCGCGATTTCTCAAATCAATTTCTTTTATTCTGAGAGTTAGCTGCATCTCCTCTGCCGTCATAGCAGGCGTAACAGACGGACCAGAGGGAGCGGTTGGGCTGGGCTGCACCGTGTCACGGGAGCTCACGTCAGCTTTCGCCGCCTCCTCTACAGAGGGCACAGACACACACAGACCTTCCTCCACTAGCTTTTCCTGCAAAAGCTCTTTCAGTTCCTCCTTTTTAACGTTTTGGGGCACTCTGACCTGAAAACGCGCAGCAATCATTAATAAATCCACCTTCCTACACTTGTCCAACTGCTGGACTGTAGGATTCTTCACAAAATACTCTAGATCAAACTCCATATTCAGAGCAAAACTGTCAACCAGTATTATGCAGAGTAATATGAAAAATACAATATTCCAAAAAAACGACGAATTGCCAATTACTTACTGACACGAATCAAAACACGAACGAGCCAAATTTAACTTACCGATAACAAACGTTTTACTTACCAACACGCTTTCAAAAGAATCGACGAGCCCCCAATTTATGTTACAACCGGCCTAGGGGAAACCTAGTTGTAGCATAAAGTGACTCTTCCCTCCTGTTCCGACTCCCAAGGTAGATATGAAAAAATATCAACGACGAATGGAATTTATATAAATTTATTTATAAACGAACCGAGACAACAGAAACCTTCAGGGTGAGCAATGCCAAAATAACAAACAAAACAACTAAGGTTCTCAGCTCCTGTCTTTCCTGAACAAAAGAAAAGAGATTCAAACAAAGATACAGGTGACTTCCCTGACTTCCTAACAAAAAACAGGAGAAAACGAATAAACAAAAACGGCTTCTCACCCCTACTCAAATGTGCCTGGTATGTAATAATAACTTAAATTCAATTACTCTAGGTAAAGCCAAAATCAAACGACGAGTCTAAATTACATAAATTAATATTCACAGTCTAATGTCCAATATACAAGCAAAAATCGAGTGCAGTCTTCTCGAGATGTGGAGAGGAGGGCAAGAGCATCGGGTGGCTGATGTGGAGGGTTTTTAAATTCAGAGCCCATCTGTGTCCTCCAATCCTCGAGCTCCATGTCATCCAGCTGCAGAACCAATAGTATGCTCCCCCCTGTTGGCGGGGAGGGAGAACACTCACACACACAAAATATGACTTAGTCATAACACATGATATAGAATCTATATCATGACACTGCAACATTGTCTGACTGCGATTCATTACAAACCCATCCTGCTGCACATCGCTTAATGTTAAAGAAAGAGAAACATGATGAGTGGAAGATTTAACTGAACTCTTACAGCTGTGCTGGCAGCCATTAAAGCAGAATATGTGAAGAAGAACAAATTACAAACCTGCTGGATGCAGCTGAACAGTGTGGAGTCAGGATAGTTTTCATTTTTAATACACACATTTTGTGTATTAATTAATTTTCTTCACCAGTCCATTGACTGTTGCACTTTTTATTTATTTCAGTCTGAGGTTTCAGTTTTCTTTAATCTGAAATAAAGGCCTTCAATGTATTTGCCTGGGACTACTTTTATTCATGGTAACAGAGCTAGCTGTGCCCCAGGTAAACATTTCCTGCATTGAAAACTGACAATAGATATTACTGAAACATATGAACATGTGGACATAGGGGAAGCTAATAAGACACAAGCTAGACATCAGCTCAGACCTTTGACTTGGAGGAAATGTGAACAGCTGGACCTCAGGGACTTTAATTGAACCCCCCTGGTCTAAATCAATGTGAACATATGATGACAGTGGAAGTGGAATGGAACTCTTAAAGCTGTGCTTCAGTCATTAAAGCAGCAGCAACAGGTTCAACATGAGCTGGACGTGTGGAGTTGGGATAGTTTTCATTTTTTAATACAACAATGCTTGTTTGTCACCAGTCTGTTGACTGTTGTGTATCTGTTTAAAGTGAAAACACATCAAAACACTTAGTGAAGTGATTGTGTTGTTAAATGCTGATGTTTCTGTCACAGACTGCAGCAACCCAGTGTTCAGACTCCTGCTCAGGACGCCATATTTATGGTGAGTACAAACAGCTTCTAACTACAACACAACAGTCCTGGTGCTTTACAGAGACCCAGAGCCTGACCCCTGAACAAGGCGAAGAGTGGAGGGGACCCTGTGTGCGTCCATGTCTTCTTTGGTTGAAATATGGTGAATCATACAACCAGGGCACACAGTGCAGAGCAGCTCAGGTGATGTGAAGACACATTTACAGCATCGTCACATAGCATTGTTAAAATGTAGACAGCATGACTGTGTCTCTGCAAAGATGTTACATAATGTGATGAGCCACTCGGCAGAAATGAGGAAGCCACTCGGGGGAGTGGCCAAACGTCTTCAAACACAATCCTTGAGTCCAGTTGCCTCAATTTAAACTATATATACACACACAGTGGGTGCAGGAAGTATTCAGACCCCCTTAAATGTTTCACTTTGTTATATTGCAGCCATTTGCTAAAATCATTGAAGTTCATTTTTCCTCATTCATGTCCACACAGCTCCCCATACTGACAGAAACACACAGAGTTGTTGACATGTTTGCAGATGTATTAAAAAGACAAAGTGAAATATGACATGGTCCTAAGTATCAGAGCCTTTGCTGTGACTCTCATATATTGAACTCAGGTGCGTCCATTTCTTCTGATCATCCTTCAGATGGTTCTACACCTTCATCTGAGTCCAGCTGTCTTTGATGATACTGATTGGACTTGATGAGGACAGACACACACCTGTCTGTATAAGACCTTACAGCTCACAGTGCATGTTAGAGCACATGAGGATCATGAGGTCAGAGGAGCTGCCTGAAGAGCTCAGAGACAGAACTGTGGTAGTAATACTTATAACTACAGCAGCTGTGCATACACAACACTTCATATCTAATGTTGTAGATTCAAGTAATACATGTATGAACATAAGCTGTAATATCATGAAACACTAAACTGTTATTCTGCTCCTCAAAGTCTGAGAGTTTATACTCTGTTGTTCTGATCCAGCTGCTGGAGGAGAACATTGTCAGGTTTGTGAAGGATGAGCTGAAGAAGATCCAGAAGCTCCTGAGTCCAGATTACCCAGAATGCTCAGAGAGTCAGAGGGAGGATGAGGAGGATGAAGAGCAGAGGAGCAGCAGAGAGTCATTAGTGCAGATCACAGTGCACTTCCTGAGGAGGATGAAGCAGGAGGAGCTGGCTGAGCGTCTGCAGAGCAGTAAGAGGATTTGAAGAGCTTTAACATGATGGAAAGAGGAAATGAAGTTTACATTTACACACTCTGCTGTTAATATGATGCAGACATCTGTGAATTCTTCTGACTGAAAACACAAACTGTTTGTCTACAACTGATGAACAGATTTCATGGAGACAGAAAACATTTATTTGACACATTTATTGTAGCGCTCACTTATTAATGACATTTATTGTTTGTTTAGGAACTCCTGCTGCAGAGTGTGGACGTAAACTCAAGTCTAACCTGAGGAAGAAGTTCCAGTGTGTGTTTGAGGGGATCGCTAAAGCAGGAGAGCTGACCCTTCTGAACCAGATCTACACAGAGCTCTACATCACAGAGGGAGGGACTGCAGCGGTCAATGAGGAACATGAGGTCAGACAGATTGAAGCAGCATCCAGGAAAGCACACAGACCAGAAACAAGCATCAGACCAGAAGGCATCTTTAAAGGCTCACCTGGAAGACAGGAACCAATCAGAACAGTGATGACAAAGGGAGTGGCTGGCATCGGGAAAACAGTCCTAACACAGAAGTTCACTCTGGACTGGGCTGAAGACAAAGCCAACCAGGACATCCAGTTCACATTTCCATTCACTTTCAGAGAGCTGAATGTGCTGAGAGAGAGAAAGTTCAGCTTGGTGGAGCTTGTTCATCACTTCTTCACTGAAACCAAAGAGGCAGGAATCTGCAGCTTTCAGCGCCTCCAGGTGGTCTTCATCTTTGATGGTCTGGATGAGTGTCGACTTCCTCTGGACTTCCAGAACACTGAGACCCTGACTGATGTCACAAAGTCCACCTCAGTGGATGTGCTGCTGACAAACCTCATCAGGGGGAAGCTGCTTCCCTCTGCTCGCCTCTGGATCACCACAAGACCTGCAGCAGCCAATCAGATCCCTCCTGACTGTGTGGACGTGGTGACAGAGGTCAGAGGGTTCACTGACCCACAGAAGGAGGAGTACTTCAGGAAGAGGTTCAGAGAGGAGGAGCAGGCCAGCAGGATCATCTCCCACATCAAGACATCACGAAGCCTCCACATCATGTGCCACATCCCAGTCTTCTGCTGGATCACTGCTACAGTTCTGGAGAACATGTTGGAAACCAGAGAGGGAGAAGAGCTGCCCAAGACCCTGACTGAGATGTACATCCACTTCCTGGTGGTTCAGACCAAAGTGAAGAAGATCAAGTATGATGGAAGAGCCGAGACAGATCCACAGTGGAGTCCAGAGAGCAGGGAGATGATCCAGTCTCTGGGAAAACTGGCTTTTGATCAGCTGCAGAAAGGAAACCTGATCTTCTATGAGTCAGACCTGACAGAGTGTGGCATCGATATCAGAGCAGCCTCAGTGTACTCAGGAGTGTTCACACAGGTCTTTAAAGAGGAGAGAGGCCTGTACCAGGACAAGGTGTTCTGCTTCATCCATCTGAGTGTTCAGGAGTTTCTGGCTGCTCTTCATGTCCATCTGACCTTCATCAGCTCTGCTGTCAACCTGCTGGAAAAACAAAAAAGAACACCTCTGTGGTCTAAAGTCTTTAGAGACAAAAGACACAAACCTGAACTAAAACACCTCCACCAGAGTGCTGTGGACAAGTCCTTACAGAGTCCAAATGGACACCTGGACTTGTTCCTCCGCTTCCTCCTGGGTCTTTCACAGGAGACCAATCAGACTCTTCTACGGGGCCTGCTGACACAGACAGGAAGTAGCTCACAGACCAATCAGGAAACAGTCCAGTACATCAAGAAGAAGATCAGTGAGAATGTGTCTGCAGAGAGAAGCATCAATCTGTTCCACTGTCTGAATGAACTGAATGATCGTTCTCTAGTGGAGGAGATCCAACAGGCCCTGAGATCAGGACGTCTCTCCACAGATGAACTGTCTCCTGCTCAGTGGTCAGCTCTGGTCTTCATCTTACTGTCATCAGAAGAAGATCTGGAGGTGTTTGACCTGAAGAAATACTCTGCTTCAGAGGAGGCTCTTCTGAGGCTGCTGCCAGTGGTCAAAGCCTCCAACAAAGTTCTGTAGGTGGATTTATGAACCATTTCAAACATGGTTGATTTTTATATGAACAATAAAACATTGACTTTGTGTTCAATCTTTTTTTTCTCAGACTGAGCAGCTGTAACCTCTCAGAGAGAAGCTGTGAAGCTCTGTCCTCAGTCCTCAGCTCCCAGTCCTCTAGTCTGAGAGAGCTGGATCTTAATAATAACGACCTGCAGGATTCAGGAGTGAAGCAGCTGTCTCGTGGACTGAAGAGTCCAGACTGCAGACTGAAGACTCTCAGGTCAGGATCCAGCTCTTTGATCATCAGTTAAATTCTGCTTCATGTTCATGTTGAAGATCTGTTGGATTTTCCTTCTTTCTTCTTGAGTTCATGACATGTTTTGTACCTCCAGTCTGTCAGGTTGTCTGATCACACAGGAGGGCTGTGCTTCTCTGGCCTCGGCTCTGACCTCCAACCCCTCCTATCTGAGAGAGCTGGACCTGAGCTACAATCATCCAGGAGACTCAGGAGTGGAGCTGCTGTCTGCTTTACTCACCAGTCCAGATTGTAGTCTGGACACTCTCAGGTACACAGAGACCACAGAGCATGAGTCCTCCTCAGTCTGTCAGTTTAGCTCATATATCCACAGCTGTTGATGGATGGATTGAAACTGCAGAGAAGAAATAATCACTGATCCCTGATGTTCATCTTCCTCCATCATTAAGTGTCCATCATTAACTTCACTTTTCTTTATACACGTTCTTCATGTCAAAATACAAACAGACTGATTTTCAGTCACACTTAGTGCAGATCAAATACTAAATGATGCCCTACTTATTAATGTCCTCAGCTGTAAGAACCACTGAATTATTTCCACAAACAAATGTTCCTGAAACAATCCATATGTGAAGCTTCAGAGGAGACAACAACACAATGGTAGAAGGAGGAGTTCCTTCAGTCAGAGACAGAGAGCAGGGAGACACTACAATATTATCACTGTAAAAACTACACACAGACATGAGTGAATGTATTTATTTGAAGTGTGTCAGAAACTCTTCCATCCATGACACATGTGAACCAGGCTTGTGTTTGCATATAGAGTGAAAGGAACAAACAGTCAGAGACAGTGTGGCTTGTTTGCTGCTTTGGATAAATGCACAATGCTGAGATCAAACCTACACTGTTGCTGCACGAAGAGGATTTTACAGTAAAGCACTGACAGAGAGCAATATTTCACAGAATGGAGGACATGAATAAACACAGAGCAGATCAGGAGAGACTCTTCTGGAGTCGACACAGATGAGTTTCAGTCTGTTTGTGTGTCTCTGACAAACTGAGGAACTCTGCTTCATGTTGATCAGCAGTTTGGACTCATGTTGGTTAGAAAATCATTCTGACTGTGTTTCTTCCTGCAGGGTGGAGCATGGTGGAGAGCAGAGGTTAAAACCTGGGCCGAGGAAGTGTAAGTTTGACTCAGTCTTTCCTCATGTTATTGTGCATGAGTCAGTGTTCTATCAGTCCATCAGAGCTGTTGTAGCGCAGCCTCGGCGGTTGGATTTCTTTGGTGTTTACTGGAGTTTATTACTCCCCAGCAGGAGTTTTAGGTTCCAGCTTAAAAATAAGTTTCACACAGGGTCTCTGTTTAAAGTTTTTAATCAATTTGTAACAAAACACGTTATCCGCCATGTTTCCCTGCACCGTTTCGCCCTGATTTTCAGCACAATGCAGCATTTCCATTCAACCAATCACGGGGCAGCTTTCCAACTGTCATGGCGGAGGGTTTATATGAAAACTAGAAGTTTCATATAAACCCTTTTTGGAAAGAAAACACTTTTTTCTGGATTTATAGCGTTTTGGAAGCAATCTCTTCATTTGTTAGGCGGGACAGCCGAAACCAGTTAAACAAGCTTTTACTGACAGCTCTGAACAGACCACATTAACTTATCATTCATTTTAGTGCAGCCACCACAACTTCCATTTCACAAACCATTTTTTAATCTTCATTTATTATATTTCCTTTTATTTTGCTTTGTGCTTTGGTTTCATTCTGTAACACTGGACTTATTTTTATGAAGGTTTGAACTCTGACAGTGTTTGATTAGGAGAGAAAGGAGTATAAAGTGTGTAGTGAGGGGTTCACAGCCTTAAAGCATCTAGAATAACTGTAAAAAATAAAGCCGATCACTTCACGGATTTCACCTTTTGCTGGTTATTTTTGGAACGTAACCCCGCGATTAACGAGGGACCTCTGATGAGAAGGAAGAGACTGGGCTCTCAGCTGCAGTAAAGGGGGCAGGTCTGGCTCCAACACAGGTTTCAATGTGCAAGATGTCTTGCCCTCACATTCTTCTTCCATTTCCACTTGTCCTGAAACTTCGGCCTTCGCTGTCAACCTTCCTTTTCTTACTCACACTTGCCATTTTAGAAATGGGCAATAAAAAAACACAGATCACTGGCAAACAGGGTGGTGAGAGTTTGACCATGTTTGCTGCCATCTTGTGGTGAAATGTTAAATATATTTAAATAATAATCATTTTTAAACGTGTGATTTCATCCTGTGGACAACAGTACTGGTGGCATATTATGACATTATTGATTTTATGACAGAGGCTTCGGCCCAGTGAACATATGAACTGGACTTTTGGTCTGTTCTACAGGAAAAACCCTCAATGATAATGCACCAACAATCCCAACCAAAGAAAGGAACATAAGGACAGAAGAACCAAACAGGAAAGAAAATAGAAATAACTATTGTATATATAACCTAGAAAATTTCACAAGAAATTTTGAGTGGGCCAATGCACTCTCACCCACACCCTGCTGCCGGTCCGCCCCATTATATACCACCAAACCTCATTCCTGATCACCAGCAGATGTGAAAGATGCCACTGATGACATTTCATGCTTTTACAGTGTTTCTGATTGGTTTTATATAAGGTTTAATAGGCCCCAGGCTTCTCCGTTCATTCTGAATGGAGGAATCCTAAAGATGTGGATGTGACTTTGGCTGCTATTTTATGAAGTTTGGTAAAAGACATGAACATGAGGACTCAGTATGATAAAGTCCAACTCCTTATGAGCAGTTTGCAGTTGAAATGAATATTCTGTGTAGAGGCATGCCAGACTGATAGGCTTCCAAAGTTAGCTGGGTTTTGTCAGGGATCTCACCAGTTTCCCATTATTTCCTATGAGGGGGGTTAGGTCAGCTTAAGTGGCTTGCCTGTCAAAACAAAAAGTGGCACAGACATGGGGACTCAATATGTCAGAGGTCTAATGTTTATCTACATTTTACATTTTGAATGAAGGTTCTGTGTGAAAGCATGCCCAAACGCCATGCCTTCAAAGTTTTGACAGTGATTTGATGCCTGTGTGGAGGGTCCATCGCAGTTTTTCTGGATTTTTTCAAACACCGTTTATCCGATCGCTACCAAACCTCAGAGGGTAGTAGTCCTGACCGAGCCGGTCGATTTGATGTATAATTTGTAGGGGTGGCTAGCGCTAATTAGCTGTGAAATGAATTAGAGGCTTTTATTTTGAAAATCAGTGTGTGTCTGTGTAAGTGTGTGTGTGTGTGTGTAATATCCTGTTATTGTGCAGGGTCTTTTATTTTGAAAATCCATGTTTGTGTGTCTGTGTGTTGGCAGGTGTGTATAGTGTGTGTCTGCATATTTCTGGGTGGCTTGTGTGTAGTTTACCTGGCCTAGTAAGGTATGTAATGATTTGGAGGCTTTTATTTTGAAAATCAGTGTGTGTGTGTGTGTGTGTGTGTGTGTGTGTGTGTGTGTGTGTGTGTGTGTGTGTGTATGTTAGTTGTGTATGTTGTGTAAGTTGATGCTGCTGTTACGGTTACCATGGAAATGGCTCCCTCAGTTTTCGGCTTCCTCCCTGGTTTTGTGACTTTTGCCTTTTTTCTCTCTCTCCCCATTCACTGTCTATGTCGTTCGCCCACTGTTTTTTTGCGATTTACGTGAAAAACGTACGTCGGAACGGAAAGAAAAGTCATAGCACAGGTGTCCCGGTACAGCCGGACGTCCTGTAAAAGTTTCAGGTCGCTCACATTAAAGCTGTGGGACTAGTTCTGCTGAAAATGTGTCCAGAAGAAGGAGAATAATACAGAAGCGGAATAAGTATTTACAATAGTAACAGTGGAACAATATCAGGATAGATCAGGAGGTCTGAGTCTGGTCTTTCAGTCCAGATCCTCCTCCAGACTCTGATGAAGGAGCTTTTGGATGATGCTCTTTATCCAATGATACAGTTGATGCTGCTGTTCTTCTCATGTTCTAAATGTGTCGTCTGTCTTTACTCACATTGCTGCAAATATCCAGTTTGTGTTTGAACACAAAGCTGATAGTTGTGTGTTTGTTCATTCAAACATTAGTGACAAAAAGTCTGATGATAAACTTTGTATGAATGAACAACACATCAGTCAGTAAAGACAGAATGAAGCCATCAGATGTGTCAGATGATAAACTGCAGCTGTGTCTTTTTCTCTCCATCAGATTTCTGTCAACTTGAAGTCGACACAAACTCAGTGCACACAAACCTCAAACTGTCTGACAACAACAGGAAGGTGACATATGTGTGGGAGAAGCAGCCATATCCTGATCATCCAGACAGATTTGACTGGTGTCCTCAGCTGCTGTGTAGAAATGTTCTGACTGGTCGCTATTACTGGGAGGTCGAGAGGAGAGGAGGGGTTAATATATCAGTGAGTTACAGAAGAATCAGAAGGAAAGGAGACAGTGATGACTGCAGGTTTGGAGGAAACAATCAGTCCTGGAGTCTGTTCTGCTCTGATCGTGGTTACTCTGTCTGTCACAATAACAGAGAAACATCCATCTCCTCCTCCTCTGTCTCTCACAGAGCAGCAGTGTATGTGGACTGTCCTGCTGGCACTCTGTCCTTCTACAGAGTCTCCTCTGACACACTGATCCACCTCCACACCTTCAGCACCACATTCACTCAGCCTCTACATGCTGGGTTTGGGTTCAGGTTGTTTCCTGGTTCCTCAGTGAGTCTGTGCTGTGTGTAGAAGCAGAGTGTGTGGAAGTGACAGCAGCTTCAACTTTGTGCTTTAAATGTTGATGATGTTTCACTTTCATTTGAATCACTGACTGTGATTTCAGGTCAGAACATGTTTTTGTCTTAGAAGCAGTGAAATGAAGAATGTGAAGCTGAATTTATGATCATGAACTTTGACATGTCCTCACAAATGAAACCCTTACATTAAGAAATGCATGATTCCATGTTGTTATGGCTCTGATATTAAAATGTAGTATTATAATAGGAGTTAATGGACCTAAGTGGAAAACACCATTTAAAACTGCTGCAATACAAACACTAATAACTCCAACTCAATATTTTGGATAAACTTTGACATGACAGATATAAAATAATGCCTGAGCCTCCCAACTTGTAAAATAACTTGTTTTGTGCATTTTTACATGAAATATTTGCATCATGCAATCTACCTGGCATTTAAAGCGTTAAACTCCTCCAATGATGTCATGTTTGGTAGTTCTGAGCAGTCCTGAAGTTGTTCCACATATTGATGCAGAAAAATATGAATCTGTTCAGTTTTTAGAGCAGTATATAACATATATAACATATAACATTTTTGTCCCTGATGACACAAAGGGTAGTAAATGTGTTTCCCAGTGTTCTGGTGATGGATCAGAAACATTTACATTTGAATTCTAAAATTTGTGTTGAACTGCCTGATTGCCCTTTTTCTCCTCAACCTGTGACGTCGGCGGAACTGCGATCACTCACCTGCTCCTGCCCGGGACGTTAAAAAGAAGCAAAGACACAGAGAAAGACTCAGGTTGTGTCTCAATTCAGGGTCTGCATCCTTCGGAGGACGCAGCCTACGCGGTCTCAGGAGGCCGCGTCCTCCGGAGGATCCTCAACCGTTGGTAAATGGGACGGTCTGGCCTTCAAAGCACTTCCTGATTGTGGCGCGACGTCATAAATTTTGCCCCAGGAAAAACAAAAGCAGCGACAGCGACAGCGACACAACACGGACTACACAACAAGCGGGACAATAGTGTGGATTTAGAAATTTGGAATTTTTTAATATATTTATTTGTTGTTGGAGGAAGAGGAGAGGCGGCTCCAGCGGCAGCAAAACCGGTGACGGCTCATTTTCTTCAGGCTGGGAGAGCGCAGTGGGGAGGTGACGGTAAGCTGCTGTTTAACCATATTATTGATCATAATTAATATACCAGCTACTGAGCAAACGCTAGCCATATAACCAGTAGATAGACAAATATGATTAAATGTAATTTATATTTTATTCAATTGTAAGACTTGATACAGGGTTCTGTTTGTAATTTTAATACTTTAAATTAAATAGCTAAATGTGTAAGAACCCTGCAAATAACCCTGAAAGCACTGCTTTAATGTGTCATTAAGCATCAGGTCTGTCACTGCACCAGAGAATTACTGCTGGGTGGAGGAGAGTGGGGCTCCCTGCAGGACCAGCTGTCTGTCCTGGAGGAGGTGTACTGACCATCATCACCTTTGGAGGGTGAGGATACATATTTTATAGCTTTTCATATTTTAAGCTGCTTTGGAAGCCGCTCTGTGGAAGTTATTATTTTTATTTTTGCCCTTTTTAAAAACATCTTTAGTAACATGGCAGCCGCCGATCGTCAGCTCTGCAAACCCTGATGGACGATGTGGTGGACAGAGGAGACAGGCACCCCCCTCCCCCAGATGATGTCCCACTCACAGCCAGAGGACTCCAAGGTCTTCACCGTGGCATCGTCCAGTCCAGCAGCACCAAGGACTCCTGCTCAGCCAAACATTTATATATATGTTCTTTGTGAATAGTATTTTCTGCTGATCTTTATAAATAATAAACTGTACATTTTCATAATGCCCACTGGTAAATAGTTAGAAATGTTCAAACTGTGTCTTTGTAAATATTGTACATAACAGAACAATAAATGATTTACTGTGGTCACTGAGAAGTTGTTCAAAAGTTTACTTAAATTATAAATAGGTATTGAAACATGATGTAACAAGGTTAGAAGAGTTTAAGAACACAGAGACAAGAACAATTTAATATACAATTTAATAAGTGACCATTTAAATAACAGAACATAAAAATCACTGCTGTCCACCATCCTCTGTATGAGCTGAGGTCTGTCCGCTCTTTCTCTGCTCTCTCTCCCTCTCTTTCTCTCTCTCTCCCTCCCTCTCTCTCCCTCTCTCTCTCTCTCTCTCCCTCTCTCTCTCTCTCTCTCTCTCTCTCCCTCTCTCTCCTCTCTCTCTCCCTCCCTCTCCAGTCTCATCTCCTCCGTTATCAGTTGTCAGGTTTCTTCTGTTTCTCTCTGCTCCTCCTACAACATAATAACAGGCAGAATGACCGTTTGATATAATAACGATAATATTGCTCCTCACGTGAACTATACTTTATACTATACTACAGTAAACAACAAGAAACAACATCCAATCAAAATGTTTAGTTTACAGCGCCTCGTATCAACAGGACGTCATGTTTGTAAATATAAAACTCATTTTTTTAATGCTACTAGCATTTTAAAACTCTGGAACTACTGCTCTTTACTTACATTTAAATGTGAATTCGGCACTCCTGCCGGTGCTGCTGCTGCTCACTTGGTCCGTCATTGTACTATTGGACAAAAAGTAGGCCCGCAAAGCATTGTGGGATATTTAAGGCCACGAAGGATGGTAGCGATGCATCCTCCAAATTCAGGCAAAAGGAGGACGCATTTGGAGACTAATGAAGAAAGAAGTGCATTGGGACTGAAAAGGTGGCTGCAGGAGGAGAGCTGGCCCAGTTTGGTTCAGGAAGCAGTGCAGCTGTGTTCATTGATCAGCTGCTGCACGTTGGTTAGCGGAGAACAACTCCTCTTCCTCATCCTCAATGTTACGGCACCATGCCTTTTGGTTAGGGTGGAGAAGTTTTTGTCTTAGGCTTGACTTGACATGTAGCAGTGCTCCGTCAGAATATGTGAATATATTCTGTGAATACGCAGCTCACATGAAGTACTTGGAATGTCTTTCTTTCTTTTTAATCAGGATGCTAGTTGAATAGAACACATGTTCTCAGTAGCTGCCCTCACCGTAAACAAGCTGTGCACACGCCTGACTCCTGGTCTGTATGAGGAGCGCCAGTGAACAACTTATTTTCATGTTAAAGCACCTTGACATATTTGATTTAATTTCTATTCACAATTGATTTTGTTATTCTAGCTTACATAAATGTCATTGTCTGTACTGTATCCCCAATGGTACAGCAAATTATACAGTTGTTGTGGCCGAGTGGTTAAGGCGATGGACTTGAAATCCATTGGGGTTTCCCCGCGCAGGTTCAAATCTTGCCAACATCGGATCTTTTCATCTCAAAGATCACTTTATGCTCCTCCATGTCTGAGGACCAAACCGTGGCACAGTCAATCTGACACTTTTCATTTTTTCTTCATTTTAAAATTGCTGGACCGAGAATGTTGCCTTCCATTTCAGAATGCTGACTTCCATGATGTCACAGGCCGCTGTCGGGTTAGGGGTTTAATTCCGGAATCCTGCCTATCATTCTGGAGTGGGTGGATGTCTATTCTGGTATGCTGCCACTCATTCTAGATTTCTGCCTTTCATTTGGGAATACTTTCTTTTATTCTGGAATGCTTTTCATTCCAGAATGCTGTCTTGCTGACTTCTGTTACGGAATACTGACCTCTGTTCCAGAATACTAACTGTTATTCGGGAATTCTGCCTATCCTTCTGGAATACTGATGTCTATTCTGGTATGCTGCCACTTATTCTAGATTTCTGCCTTTCATTCCGGAATTTTGACTTTCATTCCGGAATGCTGTCTTTCATTGTGCAAATGTGCTCTACATTCTGTTATGCCGATGTTTGTCCCGGAATGTTGCCTTCCATTCTGGCATGCTAACTTCCATTCCAGAATACTGGACCTCATCTCAAGGCATCACAATAGTAAGAATGATTCATTATGTGGTGACCATGCAGATGAAAACTCTCATCTCTGGCTCAAGACTTGTTGAGATAGCACAGAGACACTCTCAGTCTGTTCACATCAGTGTCAGTGAAGATTTCAGATTGTTTAAATAGAGAAGCAAGAAAACAAGTCAGCCTTATCTTTCATAAAAACACATGACAATAACATGTGAGGAAGAGAGTTTTATGTACAGTGCTCCCCCTGCTTGTTGGGACAATTGTAGAGCACCTTCCTAATAAAGTAAACAGGGTAGAATGGACAGTGAAGGCTTGTAGTCTCAAACGACCATGTGATCGTGAACACAGCCGGCTTGGAAGCAATTCAACCTGTGCCATGTTGGCACGTGACTACTTGCTCAGCTGTCGGCAACTTTCTGTGATAGCTGTCTGTCAAACGGAGACTCTGGTCGGCGCAGATTTACCTGCGAATGAAATGGAAACAAGTAAAGGAGCGCCAACACCAAACTGGACAGGACAAACTGGACAAGACCATGCACTCATGGACAGAACCAACCTGGGTCGTGATGGAAATTTTAATATCTGTACATGCAGCCTCTCCTTTAATCATTGTTACTTCCCTGGGACATCCGACCTCCTGTTTCTCACCAAAGTAACAAATCCTGTTGCCTTTTGCCATTCAACATTGATGTCTGGGACCTTCCCAATACAAGAGGCTCTGATGTGGAGAGAGTCCTGAGCTAGCATCCCACACTCCAGGAAGTCAACATCAGAACTTCAAAGTATAATCAGAAGACAGATGGGTCTGTGACCGGCTAGAAGAGGGTGTGACTTGATTAGGGGGGGGGGGGGGCTACTGCAGGTATAACTGTTGCATGTTCCCCATGTTCTTTGTGTGCAACAACCCAGAGCTCTGTGACTCAGAATCTGCCTCATTGTTCAATAAATTGTAATCTTGAGACCAGAATTTATCCGCTCCTTCCTCATAAACCAACTCGGGAGGTGATCAAAAGAAACAAGGGGAATTTTAACTCTAACACTGTACCCCTGCATACAAGTGCTGCTTAGGCTAACACAGAGCATTAGCTCTGGGCTAACGTTGTCTGTACTGTCACATGACTTAGGTCCCTCGGCAAGTAATATGGCTGCAGGCTAACAGTTCCAAGTCCAATGTACCAACCAGCACACAGTAAGTGAAACAGGCATATCCACGCTTCAACAATGAAAACACAGATTGGCTGTATGGGGATTGAGCTAATCGGTCGAGCCCTATTGATTAAATGACGTTATGATGTTATTCTGGATGTCTATTCCAGGATGCTCTCATTCTAGATTTCTGCCTTTCATTTGGGAATGCTTTCTTCCATTCTGGGATGCTTTTCATTCCAGAATGATGTCTTGCTGACTTCTCTTCCACTATACAGAGTGTTAATCGGGAATTCTGCCTGTCATTCCGGAATACTGATGTCTATTCTGGAATGCTGCCACTTAATCTGGATTACTGCCTTTCATTCCGGAAATTTGAATTTCATTCTGGAATGCTTTTCATTCCGAAATGCTGCCTTTCATTCTGCAAGTCTGCTTTTCGTCCAAGGCGCTGTGTTAAGGTTGCAGTCTCCACTGGAGGACAATCCTGAGACAGAAACTGGTACACCCAAAGGATAAAACTCCCAGGGAGAAACACAGCAATATCATATATGCAGTCCAATGCAGTGAGGAATGCTCTGATCTGTACATTGGAGAAACTAAACAACCACTCCACAGGAGAATGGCTCAGCACAGGAGAGCCACCTCCTCAGGACAAGACTCAGCTGTTCACCTCCACCTCAAAGACAAAGGACACTCCTTTGAGGACAACAATGTTCACATTTTAGACAGAGAGGAAGTCAAGGAAGCCATGTTAAGCCTATGTTAAGCTGGTAAAACCTTCTCGAGGTGGTGGCCTCATCTTTTTACCACATACAAAGCAGTTATTTCATCCATTCCCAGGAAGTTTCACTCCAAGTCACATGCTAACAGCAAGAACAATGGGCTGTCTACCAGCAGTCTCATAGTCGTTAGCCAGTCATTAGGCACACCTGGCACAGGCAGCCAGATCATCACAGGTAATTATGGAAACATTTAGTGCTATTGTTTGTGAGTTTTATCCAGACCACCCACTGAGGTCTGCAGCCACATGTAAACCATGTTTCCCACCAACAGATCAACAACTGATGAAGCTGCTTGGATGAGCAGCGAAACCTCTTCAGGAAAACTCTACAAGTCCAGACGCCTTGCTTCAATCTTCTCTACAAACATGCCAAATCAAACAGTTTTTTCCAACAATGTTACACACTGAGTTTTGAAGGTCTTAACCACTAGTCTTAAATTGGAATGTTTACGACATGTGTGAAAAATTGTAATTCACGTGTGTTATTACCCATAGACTCCCATGTTAAAATGTCCAACTTCACAGCAGAAATGAACATGTTTACAGCCTGGTACAAAAAAACATTCTGGTCTCAAATGATAGGTTCAATTCATTCAATTCATTCAGGTTCAATTGTATGGGGGGTGAATTTTTTTTTACAACTCACTCGTTTTAATTCAAAGTCAGCTTTATTGTCAAATCTGCTATATGTGCTGGACATACGGAGAATCGAAATTGCGTTACTCTTCACTCCATATATAACATATAACTAAAAACTTGTGTAAGTGTAAAAAAATGTACCTACAATGAGGCACACACAAAATACAAGGCACAAAAATGAAGGCACAATGCAGTAAGAGTGCAAAAGATGTATAGTGCAAGACAGTGCAGTTGGCATAATGTAAACAGAGGTCCTCAGTGATGTGCACACCCAGGAACCCCGTCGATGGTCAGAGGGGTGTGCTGACTGTGTGCTCTCCTGTAGTCCACAACCATCTCCTTTGTCTTCTCCACATTCAGGGAGAGGTTGTGGTCTCTGCACCACTCGGCCAGAAGGTGCACCTCATTCCTGTAGTTTGTTTCATCTCCACCGGAGATGAGACCCACCACAGTTGTGTCGTCCACAAACTTCACAAAGATGTTGGAGTTGTGTATCTTTGAAGAAGAACTTGTTTCTGTCACAGCTTTTGCCTTAAACATAAGCATCTTGTTTGAAGACAAACTTTGACAAACATTGAAGGCCAGATTTTGGAGTAGTTGTTTGGTTTCTCCATTGTACAGAACAGAGCATGCCTCACTGCACTGGACTGCATATATCCAGGGGTGGCAGTAAAAAGCAGCTTCCCTGAGGGGAAACTCAGTGATGCTGTAACCTCTGTTATGCTGACTTTTTTTAAATACTTTAATAATCCCAGAAGGGAAATTGCTTAAGGCTGCTGCCAAGCAGTGTCATACAATGACCAGCACTGGAGGCAATGTGGGTCAAGGACACACAACCCTGCTCTACCACTGAGCCACTGCTGATGTTGCCTTCCCTTCTGGACTGCTGACTTGCCAGAATACTGTCTGTTACTCCTGAATTCTACGTATAATTCTGGAATTCTGTTGACTATTCTGGAATGCTGCTGCTTATTCCGGATTTCTGCCTTTCATTCTAGGACAAACAAATTGACTGCTTTGTGGCTCTGTGGCGCAATGGATAGCGCATTGGCCTTCTAGTTAAACACAGGAGAAGTGATTCAAAGGTTGTGGGTTCGAGTCCCACCAGAGTCATAGTGCCTTTTAACTTCCTGTGGCGCCATCCTTCAGGGTGGATACAGCTCCCATCCTGAGAGCTAGAAAAAAAGGACTGCACTCAGACATCCCGGAAAACAGCGTTACTGCCCCCAGCTTTGTGGCCGTACAGGTGGACAGAGATCTGACTGGTGTGAGCTTTTGCTTGGCACAGAGGCAGCTAATAAACTGAAAGTTCATTCAGGCACAGCTGCTGGATAGACTGCGATCATGTAAGAAATGTTCCTTTCAGTTGGATGAATCGACAGAGCAGAGCATCTCCAGTGCTGCTCAGTTGATAGTTTTGGTGTGCTATCCCTGGAAAGGAGATATTTTGGAAGACTTTCTGTTCTGCAAGTTATTGCGCAGATAAAGTCTGTCAATCCAGAGATTAAAGCTGCTCACTGTATGCTGCTGAACATGAGGCACTGCTGGATCACTCTGAGGTGCGATGGCTGTCGCAATGGCTGCAGCACAGAGCTCAAACTGTACCGACCAGCTCAGAGGAGAAGAAGAAGGAGCAACATCACATCAGAAAGGCCCTGCAAACCTGTGGCTATCCCAGCTGGGCTGTCATCAAAGCCAGAAAAACAAGACCCACAGACAACAAGACAAAGACAACAACTGGCTGAGGAAGAACATTGTCACTGCAGAACTGAAGAAGCTATTCGGGGGAGTGTTGGTCCCACTAAAGATTAAAATTTAGGGTGTTTTCACACTTGCTCCCTTTCGGCCCTCTAAACAAATGCAGATCGATGACTCAGGATTTTTTGCTCTATTTAACCCTAACTCTATTTTCCCTGAATGTGCAGTAATTTAACCAGAAAACACAGGAGAAAGCCGACATTCTGCTTCAAGTGAAAACTACCCAGACTTCAGTGCAGTGGAGGAGTCTGAGAGCTCTAGTGGACCTGGTGTGAACAGAAAGAGGACTAAATTACATAAAACCAGTGACCCTGACATGATTTGAACATGCAACCTTCTGATCTGGACTCAGACGTGCTACCATTGCTCCACAAGGTCTGTTCACAGCTTCTGCTCTTCCAAGGACTCAGTTTAGAATGACATAATCAGCTTGATGTTCATATATGTGTTACTCATTATTACTAGATGAGCGGCAGTGAAACATCCAAGCCACCACGTCCCAGCACATGTCAGAGATGCAGAACAGATGGAACAGTCTTATGGAGTGATGGAGGCCATGAAGCCTCCTAAAGCTTTGAATGGAGCTGAAGTCATGATGCACTGATCTTTCTTTTTATATAATGTCTCATAAGTATTTGTTATAATATTGTCCCAAAAAGTCAGTCACACTTGTGTGAATCCAGCCTGTCCAGTTAGGATCAACACTGATTGTGAATCAGTTTCAGCTGCTGTTGTGTGTGTTGAACAGATGGTGGAACAGGTGGAAATGAGAGGCAGTTATCAAGACAGCCCCTATAAAGGAGGTATTTGTTATAATACTTTAATAAATTATGTCTTCAGCTACTTTTATACTCATTATTAATCCCAGATTAAAGTGTCATTTAGGAGAGAGATTTAAATTCTATCTTTATGTAAGATCTCCTTCTGATACACTCTGATAGTTATTCAGTTACAACATGCTGACTGGAAATCTGCAAAGTGAGTCCTGGATTTTTAGAGAAAGTAGAAAGGACACCAGTATTACTGTCCAAACTAAACTAAAGGTTCCACTGAGATTTGAACTCAGATCGCTGGAGTCAAAGTCCAGAGTGCTAACCATTACACCATGGAACCTGCTTCTCATGGGTCTTCTTCTCCTCCTCTACCCGGCCGACTGTCAGCAGTTTGACATTGGTAAAGATACATGCAAAGATTTCTTTGTGTCAACAAAGACTGAACACTTTGCATATCACTGTCCTCCATGAGGAGACTGTCCTCCATGTCTAGATAAGACTTGCTGTCTAGCAGCTGGAGAAATGTCTTTTTGTGGCTGTGGCATTAGCTCAACATTGAATCATAAAGTTTATTTGTTTTATAACAGGAAGTGGTCTTGTATTAGGGTGTGACCCTCCTGAGAAGCAGAACCTCTCCTCTGACAATTGTCTCTCATTGGACAGATATGAAAATTAAAGTAAAGATTGTACCATCTGGAAGCAGTGTGACAGGAGTACAAAGCTTTCCGCCCAAACAGGGACTTGAACCCTGGACCCTGAGATTAAAAGTCTGATGCTCTACCGACTGCGCCAAGGCTAGCGCCCATGTGTTGATGTTGATGCCACAAATCGTGCCGAGAGCGCCGGTTCGAATCCCGCTAGCGCCCATGTGTTGACGTTGATGCCACAAATCGCGCTGAGAGCGCCGGTTCGAATCCCGCTAGGCGCGTTAATATTTTGCACTGGAATTACGCGAAACATATCGGTCGTTGTATGACATTTTACCGAGGTGACGTCATAATTAAAAACAAAGCAAAAGGAGAGTGATGCACACCGTTTGTATGTGACAAATTTCACGTGTCATTTGCTGTAATAGTCCAATTGCACATGCATGCATTGAGTGGAATAAATGCAATCTGCTCACTATTTAGCTAATATGGATTGTATAAAATAATTTTATCCTTAATAACAAGGTGTAATATGTTAATCTGCATTTTTCTTAACATCCTTTTTTGTATACCTACCTTGTCTACAATAAAAGGCTCATCAATGGCTACAGACTCTTGATTAACCCCCAAAACGCAAATTAGGTTTGTGTTGTTTTTATCATTTCATTTGAACCTTTCTACAAAAAGTATTTCATGGAATTAAATGGTGAATCTTGAATTCTGAATGAAAGCTTGCCTCATTCAATTGTGATACTCTTAAAGGCAGTCACACCTTTTCAAGAATCCACACATTCTAGAGGTCTAACAATACTGTCTGGGAGACCTATTGTTCAATCCATTGTCATGTCATGAGCCCTTACATGGCTCCCAACATTATCGGCTCGTTATCATCTTCCATTCGACAGACATTTAGGCAAGCAAGCAAAACCCTGAAAACAGGAGCAGCAATTTAAGATTTTTCAAACTGTGCTACAGAAATCTAAAAAAAACACATTATTTATCCTCAAAAAGATAGAAATTAATTACACAGACACATACATACATACATGAAAGTGCACTTTCTCTCTCTTTATTTCTCACTTTCTCTCTGCTCCTCATCCCTGACGCCTCCCTCGCTCTCCACTGAGGAACAAGGAGCAGACCCTGCTCTTTGTTTCTCTTTCCATAGCCTTTGGCTGCTAGGTGCTCCCTCCATTCAGCCAATGGCTCTGTTGCTGTCTCTGCACAGTACCAGTTTCCAAAGTATTGGTGGTGCCCTGGAAGCCGGCGGTCTTTCTGGCAACTTTTGCATACCACCACATCAGTTTTTTTTGTGTATTTCCTGTGTTGTACACCTGCCTGTTCCCTCTCCTGCCTCCTTTTCCTGTTCCTCTGTGTTGTATATGGCACATCTTCCACCAGTGGTTGAGATGTGCCAGCTGGCAGGATCAGCTGTTGATGGGACCTGGGACCTGGCAGATGTGGGGGCTGAAACACCACAGGCATATACAGTAGAGATGTGTTGGTGGCAGGATGCTGCAGCGAAGTGGATGCCACACTGGCCTATGGACGCTGCAGTGAAGTGGATGCCTGGTTGGCCACAGGATGCAGATAGGAGGATGGGGGGCCTGTCTCACCAAAACACAGCCGCCTTTTAAGTTTGGCCATGCCTGCTGTATTGGCTGGCAAGGTAAAGATATGTGGGTTATCCCCCACAGCCATGGTTAGGAGAGCTTCTTTTTGAGGTGTGGATGGCTGCTGCACCGCTCCTGCAATTGGAGCTTTTGGAGACTGAATGCCTTGCTGAAGCACCTCGGTCTCCTGAGATCGGCTCCGCTTGTTGTACCTGGAACAACAAAACAACAACAAAAGGGCAGAGTTTTAAAGAAGGGTGTAGGCCAAACAAAACTGACATGGTACACATATTTCATGATTTACTCACCACTGTGCCAGTGTTGCTGTGTTCACCTCAGGCAGCTGGATGGTGGTCTCAGACATCACACAGGCGTTGTTGATAACACACTGGCGTATGTTGCTGTATGCATGAATAATCTGAGTCCATCGGCTCTGGCTGCCTGTGGGACTCTTTTTTTCGGCCAGTGATAGTCATGCAGAGGTGGATAAAGATGGCTTCCACCAGCCGGTTGCAGTTTGGCCACTGGGCCGGAGCATGTGACCCAACAAAAGACCTGGAAATTTAAGGCAGTGTAAAACTTAGCAATAATGGGTCACACCTACTTTAAACAAAACAAGTCAATAAAGAAACAAACACAAAAATTAATTGAACATACCGTTTGGTGGACTCCACCCCTGGTGCCACCAACTTTTTTGTGGCCCTAAACCGACCCTTGGTTAGGCTATCCTGATGCAGAGTAGGGTATTTAGTTCTAGCCTTGTCAAAGTCTGACAGCACATGCCAGAGGTCTATGATGAAACTTACTGTAGATGCAGACAGCAGCAGATGCGTCTGTGGCAAGTGGAGAGGCCCCAGTAAGCAAATCTCCTGAGCTAGCAGGAGCAGGAGGAGCAGGAACAGGAGCTGGAGACACGTCTGTGGCAAGTGGAGAAGCTGTGGCAGTGGGACCTGTGAGTAGAGGATCTTCCGGCAAGGGTACAGTGAAGTCCTCAAACTCCTCTGGCGCCTGCTCAACATAGCCCTCATCATCAGCCACAGTCACAGTGTCTGTCTCCATGGCAGCCAATGTGTGCTTGTAGTCCTCTAGTGCAGTGCCTGTCTGGTCATACAAATATTCCACCCCAATAAGCTCTCCTGAAAATCACACAAACATACACAAACACATCAAATTATATGTCATGTACAAACAGATGCAATAAACTTAATAATACAGATGAGCTTTTTCAGACATTAAGAAACTGTACCAGTATATTTTCTTGGTGGTGTGTAGTTCACCAGCTTCAGTCCCATGACGTTCTCTGCAAGCTGGTTGACTGCATGCCGGAGAAGGCCACTGTAAGAATGGGGCTCCACTCTTCCTTCAGCTGCCCTGCCTCTGTCCTCATTCCACCTGGCAAGTCCATCCACCAGATAGGCCTGGAAAAAGTTGGCACCGGCCAAAGTTCCTAAAGAGAAAATATATCTCTGTTATTAAATTGTGCTTAATTCTCTACACCAAACTACATTTTAGCTGTGCAAAAGTTGGGAAGAAGTTTCACCTGGGATGAATCTATTCATGTGGAGATGAAAGCTCTCCAGAGATGTTGATCCCCTGGCGCATCTGTATGTTGGCAGTGTGTGCCCCCCCTTCTGCAGGGTCCCCGTCTGCATGTACAGCTGCACGCCAGGGGGGTCCTGGAGGCAACAGAGGTGTTTTTTCTGCACCTTCCAGATCTCCACCATCCGCTCGCTGTTGATGAGGGGCACACCAAGGGTGTTGCACCCCCTGTCCCTATCATAGGCCACCAAGAGCTGGGTGATGAGTGCCTCTATCTCAGTGCTACTCCTGGTGGTCCGTCTGCAGTGCAGCGCCATCTCTGCTCTGGAGATGTGCCGCATGACAGCAGCAGTGGTGGAGGGGTGTAGGTGTCTTGCTGCCAGCTCAGCGCACTTGGCCTCCCTCAGGGCACGCACATCATCCTCATCCAAGATGAAAATACACTGGCTCAGCTGGTTCATGAAGCCAGCATAAAGGGAGTGTGAGTCTGTGGTGCATCCCACAGCAATCCTCCGCATGAAGTGCCACACATCGAGTCGTATCTGCATGCAGCCCCATGGTCTAAACATGCTGTGAAGATGTGTGGACCCACAGCAGTCCCTGTCCACATACAGCACCTCAGGAGGTGGTACTCCTGCATCCTGGAAGCGGCAGATTAGGCCACCAATCATTTTGCCGAGGCCATAGCCCTCACTGGCTGTCAGCACAGACATGATGACCTGGCCATGCTCATTGCCAATGTTGGTGGCCCATGATGCTGTGGAGCGACTTTCACCTGCCAGCTTCTTGACAATTTTCTTAGTGGAGTCCATCTTTAAGACTCTGCCAAAAAGCGAGGTGATGGATGCCTTGATCTCCTCTAACCTGCCAAGCACATCCTGACAGTATACCTGCATTAGCCATCGATGTTTTGGCACAGGTATCATTGCTGGCATGTTCCCAATGGCCACTGGAGCAACAAGCCCTGCAGATACGGCTCTAGCAACTCCACTGCAGTCTGTCAGTAACTGGAGCTGCTTCTGCAGCCAGACCTCAACATGCTGCTCTTCCAGCTGTCTCTGGACCTGGCTGCTGCTGTTCCCCAGGCCTCTCTGCCGCATAACGTGCATATCACATCCCAGCTTGGCTGTGAGCAAACAGGGGAACTGCATGCGATGGCCGATGTCCAACTGGTGGATGATGTTGCTCGCCCAGCTTATGACTTTCCGCTTGCACCCCTTACATGAAAGATACTCCGCCACCATGAAATATGTGCCACTGACACCAACAACCGTACCCTTTGATGCAGTCCAGCTGATGTTAGTTCCTCCTTCCCACAGTCTTTATGAGGGCAGAGTATCTTCATGCGCCACAGCTTCCTTGGCATCCACAAGAACAGTGGGTGGCCAAAGTACTGCTCCATTGGTGGAATGCCAGTGGGAGCAAGTGATGGCTGTGGTGGGTACCACCACATTCTGTCCACCCTGGTGAAGTCCAGCTCGGGTTGTCCAGTTCTGGACCACTTAAACAAAGTTTTTGAAATCCACTGCTGGTCTAGCACTGGCAAGGCTGGTATCCAGCCAGCAGGGAGACAAAGTCTGCTCTCTGTTAAACAGAATACAAGATGTGCAGTGTAAGAATTTTGCTTTGTTTATTTATTTGCTGAATGATTTCTATTTATTGTTGAATTGGAACTCACGTGTTGCTACTGACTCCTCCACTTGCTCTGCTGCCATGACCAGGTCCCTGTCGTCCACGTCACATGGTGGCTCCGTGGCACATGGCACTGCTGGTGCAGGGACTGGGAGGATGAGCTCTGATGAGCCTCGCGTTGGAATGGCTGGAGAAAACATTAATGAATAAGTAAAAAAAATATATATATACTGTGTACTCTCTGTGTACTGATATTATTGAGATCACACAACTATAATTACATCATACTTACTAGGCTGAAACCTGGAGGTAGAAGAAGAGACTAGTCTTTTGACAGACATGTCAAGGCTCCTTTGGGTGAGGTTCTTTCCCGCCAGCAAAGCATGCAGTGATGTGACTGGCACACACACTGTTGAAGGGGCTCGGCTGGTGGGTGGTGTAGCAGAGGCACTGCTGGTGGAGAGTGGGGACTGGCTTACAGTTGTTGCAGTAGAAGCAGGGGGCTGGCTGGTGGACGGCGTCGCAGAAGCACCACCAGGGGTTGGCACTGCAGAGGCTGAGGCAACACTGATGGTAGGTGTAGCCTTGGCAATGGTGGAGGAAGATGTGTGGGTGCTCGCCCGTTGGAGCTTAATGGAGATAGCCTCCCGGCCCTCAGGAAACAGCTCCATGTAGCGGCGGAAGGCTTCCTTATTGGCCCTGTTGTTAATGGAGTCCTTCACCTCACCCTTCTCACTCTCCCTGATCATTGAGGCCACCAGGTAACCACCATACCCCAGAGCATTTTCCAGCACCCATTTGAATGTCTGCCCCCTAAACATTCCGACCTGCAGCTTATGTAGACCCAGCACACACACCTTGTTGTCTGGGTCGAGGCCTTGTGCAACTGCAGCCTGTCTGGCCGACTCCAGCACCTCCTCTGGTGAAAGAGGACGAGACCATGGCTGGGCCCTGCTCTTCACCCGGCCAGCATCATGGGAGTCATTTAGGATTATGGTCCCATCGGGTCTCTTCTTGAAGTCATAAAAGAACAACAATTAGAGAAGAACAAGAACAAGGAGGCCAAGCATAATGTTTAACTAAGCACCTATCAGACCATTAGCCTAATGTAACATAATAGCTTATTGTTTGTTGTTTAAACAACTGTAAATTATAAGTGTTTATAACAAATATATTATCATAGGCTATTGAAAACAGCGTGATGCTATGACATAGTAATACTATGCCATAGTAATAAAAGCCCATTAAATGTAACGGTTACTAAAGTTAAAAATAGCACTAGGCTTGAACCACGTGACACGACGTGAAGTTATTAGCCGAGCAACTTAGCCGGAGTTGGCTAAGTTGCTCGGCACCCTCGGCTAATAACTTTTAGATACAACTCAGGGATGTAAATGCTATCCAGGTATTTAGATATTTATTATATATTTGAATTTCATACTTTCACTTACTCAATTTATCTTTAATTTCTATTGTCTGTAACAAAAAAGAATTTCCCCTCTGGGATAAACAAAGGAATTCTGATTCTGAATCTGAACTTAACTGGCCGGTAAAGAGCAGCCGCTATGTAGGCTAGGTTATTTATGTTACTACACAAACATAACACTTTACAATCAAATACCAACATTAAAATACAATACAAACACTCAAACAATACAAACAGTCGTACTCGCCGGCAGAAATTAAAATTGCAGACAGTTAGCGGAGTAAATTATCCTGCGGATAGCCGTCCAACAGCGATGTAGCTCGGAAAATGGAATGACGTTCACCATAGCAACAGCGCAGTGACCGGGTCATTCTCTGCCTCCAGCAGCGGTCCGAGCTGAGATTGGCCAGCTCGTTGCCACGGATGTAGGCGGGAGCTGGCAAATTGTGGTAGAGGACAGCTCTGTCATTGGTCGATTCATGGTCAATTCGTGGTAGCACTCGGCCTCGTGATTGGCTGTCGGCGGAGGTGGGGCTAGCAAATCGTGGTAGAGGGCGGCTCTGTCATTGGTCAATTCGTGGTAAATTTGTGGTAGCACTCGGCCTCGCGATTGGCTGTAGGAGGAGGCGGCTTGCTTGACACACTGGCGGCCGGAGGCGCCATACGGGCTCTACATGTTGTTTCAGAGACTAATTCAGACAGGTTAACTGAAACAGAGAGCATTGATTAAGGGTGAACTTCCTGTGTGTGCAGACAGTGGAGGTGGGTTCAGGTGTTATAAATTGGCATCCCCATGGTCCAGATGAAGAAGCGGTTCCAGTTCCTCATATGCTCACTTCTGCTAGTCCATAGGGGACAGTGGTCCTATACACATAAAGCATACATACTTAATGAATTTATGTGTTTTTATAGAGGACTTCTTCATATTGTCTGAACCTGAGGAGGAGGAGGAGGAAGTCCTGTTCATATCAGCTGACAGGACTGATTCTGGTGTGAGCACATGTTGCTTTAATCTACAAAGTGAAATTGTTATTTGTTGCCAGTCATACACTCTCAGACTCTGGATTCCATTACAGGACAATGTGGACCTCATGACAGTGTTGTATGGAAAGCCAGTTCAGTTCATTTCTAGTTGGAAAGCTGCCCTGTGATGACACAAACAGAGCGATGACACCAACGCTAGCTAACGTGGGTGGGCGTCGACTTTTGTGGAGGTAGTAGTTGGTTGATGAAACTTGGTGAGTTTCAGTGATATTTAGCGAGTTCCTGTGAGTGCCTGTGAGTGTCAGTGAGTACCTTTGCGTGACAGTAAGTGGCCCTGAGTGTCAGAGCAGAGTTTCCAGCTTGTTAGTTAGTTAGCTCTTCATAATGCTGAGGCCATTTTTGGTCTCTTCATCTTTCTGATGTCACAGAAGATGAAGAGAATGAAAGAGAGGAACACCCCAGTTGGTGAGACGGCTGTCGTAGAGGTCTTGGAGGGAGGGGAGAGGGACGCTGATGATCCTCTCAGCTGCTCTCACTATGCGATGAAGCGTCTTCCTGCAGGTGGCGGTGCAGGCTCCGTACCACACAGTGATCCAGCTGGACAGGATGCTCTCAACAGGCCCTCTGTAGAAGGTGCACAGGATGGAGGGAGGGGCTCTGGCTCTTTTAAGCTTGCGGAGGAAGTAGAGGCGCTGCTGTGCCTTCTTGGTCAGTGATGCACTGTTGTTAGTCCAGGAGAGGTCCTCAGTGATGTGCACACCCAGGAACTTGGTACTGCTCACCTGCTCCACAGCAGCACCGTCGATGGTCAGAGGGGTGTGCTGACTGTGTGCTCTCCTGTAGTCCACAACCTTTGTCTTCTCCACATTCAGGGAGAGGTTGTGGTCTCTGCACCACTCGACCAGAAGGTGCATCTCATTCCTGTAGTTTGTTTCATCTCCACTGGAGATGAGACCCACCACAGTTGTGTCGTCCACAAACTTCACAAAGATGTTGGAGTTGTGTGTTGGCGTGCAGTCATGGGCCAGCAGAGTGAAGAGGAGGGGGCTCAGCACACATCCTTGGGGAGCCCCGGTGTTCATTGTGATGGTGCTGGATGTGTTTCTGCCGACCCGCACTGTCTGAGGTCTCCCGGTGAGGAAGTCCAGCAGCCAGTTGCACAGCAAGTAGTTAGCCCCAGCTGGTTCAGTTTGTTGATGAGCTGCTGTGGGATTGTATTCAGACTTAAAATTACGCATAATTATGAGAGTTGGCACTTGAGCGACAGACGGTTGCCATATCACAGCACGAGTTTCTCCCCTAAACTCAGCTAGTGCTACCCCTCTTTGTCCGTATTTTGAGTTTTGGCGGACTCTGTCCATAGTTTTTACTGTTGAACTTAAAACACAACACGACGAGGATGGGATTCGAACCCACGCGTGCAGAGCACAATGGATTAGCAGTCCATCGCCTTAACCACTCGGCCACCTCGTCTGTTAGATCACTATGTCTTCACAGCTTCGAGCGAAAACACGCTGCAAAACTTGAACAAGGTCATAGAAGCGCTGACTGTCATGAACTTTCCTCCTCAGTCTTTGAAGGAGAACTTGTTTCTGTCGCAACTTTTGCCTTAAACATAAGCATCTTGTTTGAAGACAAACTTTGACAAACATTGAATGTCTCTCAGAAAGGGCAGGCTGACATGCTCAAACTGGTTGAACACAGCCGAGCATTTGACAGAGATGGAAGGATCATAAGAAGGGAGAGTAATTAGGGCCCTAGTGTATGGAGCCAAATTGGGGTCATAAGTTTTGTTCACCTGAAAAAATAAATTTCATTCAAACACTAAAACTTGAAACTGAAAATTTATGTTTTGATGTTGATTTTTTTCTGTTCAAAATTTTTTTTTGAATCAACTTTGAAATTCTTTTGAATAAATAGTTTATTTTCAGGTTTCATGTCAATAATTATTTTCATATTTACCATTTTATTTTTTTCAGTTTCAGATTTTTTGTTTTCAGATTCAAATCTTAATTTTTTACAGTTTCTTCAGGTTCAGATCTTTTTTCAGCTTCAGATTTACTTTTCAGGTTCAAATCTTTTTTCCACTTTCGCCTCTGCTTTTTTCACCTTTGAGGTTTTGACCCCGATTTTGCTTGGGGTGGGACATGGGTGTGGCCTGCTGAGTGACAGCAGGACAATGAAGGCTAAGGGCTTTGCTCAGCCACGGTGCATTCAGGGAACATTGGACATTTCAAAGGGTTACCTCAACACGCGCTATCTTTCATATTGATGTGACCTGCTGCAAAACATTGACACCAGTCAAAGTATAAGATGCTTCAAAGCAGACCTGGTAACAATCACTATATTGAGTCAACACATTATGGAATAATCTACAGTTTACAGTTGACAAATCTGTCAGTGATCGCGTGCCCAAAGTACTCATGGCGCATAACTGGTTTGTCTGTGTGTTGCCCTGCAATGGACGGGTGACCTGTCCAGGTTGTACCCCGCCTCTCACCCGTATAACTGCAGGACGAAGCAGGTTATTAGATAATGGATGGAGGAATAAAAACAATTGTGTGTAATTCATGTTAGCCTTACCATAAAAGTGATGTTGTGTTTCTTTAGGAGCAACTAAAAATTGAGTTTCTTCAGAGATTACTCACCAGAGTGACCCAGGCCATGCAAAGACTGCCCCTGGATGTAGGTTATTTGCAGTTTATCATCAACCAGGAGATGCCTTTTTAAGGGCATTATCTCAACAGGTTGAGATTCCACAGGATGTCCTCCAAGCTTTGACTGAGCTGTCAACACATGTCAATGTGGAGCACAAATGTGTCCCCCCATCAACTTGAAACTTTGATAGAAATGTCACTACCAGTGTCACGCATTGCGCATCTGGGAATATCTGCGAGTACTGTGAAACGGCGGATGCAAGAGAATGGCCTTTCCATAATGCAGATGTACAGTAATGTAACCGATGATCAACTAGATAATTTGCTGAGATCAGTGAAAGCCAGGACACCACACGTAGGATACAGACTGATGAAAGGAATCCTGCATGGCATGGGCCACCGTGTCCAGTGGAACAGAGTGTCATCATCCATGCATCGTGTGGACAGTGTTGGTGTTTTTTCAAGAATGACAGGGATGGGATGTGTTGCAAGAAGGGCATATTCTGTTCAAGGTCCTCTGCACTTGATACATGTCGACACAAACCATAAACTCATCAGGTGGGCAATACATTTATTATAATACGTTTATGTTTATATGATGTTTAGATGTATACAGTACATTTGCAAGGATGATTAGTTCTACCTCATATTTGTAATACCTTTGTTTGATAACACCAAATGAATGGAGCCAGATACTTCAAAACTGATTTTTACATGCATGTTTTGATTTTTTAAATTTCCCATTAGATATGGTCTGGTTATCTTTGGAGGAGTTGATGGCTTCTCGCGAAAGGTATTTTTTAACCACTACTGTACACAAGCACATAAATTTTTTTTTTACAATATTTAATATGTG
This sequence comes from Parambassis ranga, assembly GCF_900634625.1. Classification (NCBI taxonomy): domain Eukaryota; kingdom Metazoa; phylum Chordata; class Actinopteri; family Ambassidae; genus Parambassis; species Parambassis ranga. The sequence continues at coordinate 60,399 of NW_021144818.1, read as the reverse complement.
CATAAATATAAACAGAAACACATATACTGTACTATATATATATATATATATATATATATATATATATATATATATATATATATATATATATATATATATCTATTGTCTGCTCAAAAAGGAGTGGGAAGTTAAAAAAAAAAAATGAAATCCCCCCCCCCCTTGTATGTAAAATGTATGGACCCAGGATTAATATCCAGGGAAGTGTATTTATTAGCCCTCTGCATATTATTAGGACAGTGAATTGTTTTATGAATTTGATGCTGTCTCCAGATTATGTACCTGGGTGCAGCAACCAACAATAAAGCATCAAGTGCCCTTGATTTCTTCTTGGAGGCAGTGCAAAAGTATGGCTTTCCATTAAGGTAAGACCACAATTGCAAGTGACTGGAGAACTACTGCATTAACTCTGTAATTCTAGTACGGGTATATAGTAAAGCTTTTTAAATGGTTCTTGACCTTTTTACAGCTAGCACCAACTAAAACAAATCCTATACTTCATTTTCTTTCTAAAGCCAGTTTGATGTTTAGAAATATTCAATCACTTCAATTTTAGTTTCTTACATTTAATAATGTAAATGAGCAACTCATGTAAAATGTGTCTTAATGTATTTGTGTGGCATACATTTTGTTTAGAGTAAGAGGTGACCAAGGAGTAGAGAATGTAGGCATTGCACAATGCATGTTCACTGTCAGGGGCTGCGGAAGAGGAAGCTTCCTGTCAGGAAAGAGTGTTCACAATCAAAGGTATATTTTGTAAATTTAATAAATGTAATGTATTGTAATTGATAACATCAGAAGTTGCTTTTCACCACAGTCATACTTTGTGGAAGTATACAAAATATTTATTAGTATCTAAAAAAAAAAATATTTCAGGGTAATTTGTTGTTTTCATTTGACAGAATAGAGCGTTTGTGGAGAGACGTTTGGATGGCTGTTACAAATGTGTACTATGAGATTCTTCACAGTCTCGAGTACGAAGGCATTCTAGCTCCTTCAGACAGCATCCACCTGTTCTGTGCCCAGCATACATTTCTCCCACGTCTGCAGAGGGATCTTGATGTCTTCAGGGTGGGTTGGGACAATCACCCTCTCAGAACAGAACAAAATCTATCCCCACAACAACTCTGGACTCTAGGACTCCTCCAGAATCCTGTCGACTCTCCAGACCTGTCAGAGGTAGTTTTCTTTTTAAACAATTATAATATTTGTTTTCAATTTTTGAAATCTGTTTACGTAACTTCATCTAGGAAATGGAGGATGCATTTGTCGACTTCAATGTTGGCCGTGATCTGGAAGCTGAAAGTACTGGAGTGATTCTTCCACCTGTTGAATGTCCACTCAGTGAGCAGGATATGGCAGGCCTTAGGGCAAGTATTGATGTTACAAGACCATCACACTCTAACAGCCGAGACGTTTATTTTGATGTCCTGAACTATGTGCTTAACCATGTGTCTTAGGCAAGTAAATGTGATATTGTGATATAGATATATGATAGTGTATTTCAAGTGTTCACAATAATAGAACACTTCCTGAATGCAATAAAACTGACACAATAGGTTAGCAGACATTGTAATGCTAAAAAGCTGCACTGCAGTCATAATTAAACTTCTCATGAGCAACAGTAACATCTGATCTGTGGTCAGTGAGATGTGTCCCTGAATGCACCATGTCTCAATCAATCTTTTTGTTATCACAACCACTTTATTGTACTTGTTGTGACAATTACAATTACATTACTTGTAATGTTACAGTTGATACTAAAACTACACCATGATGTATCATTTATATGTAAGATACTCTGTTACTGAATAAAACTCAACAAACCTGTAATTTGTGTTAGTGTCCCTATTTGGACATATTGCAACGGGATTAGACATGCATGCCTATTTTAATCAGAACTGTTGCACAACATTGAAAATGAACATCTGAGGAAAAATTAACATAAGGTTGTAGTTTATCCTTTGAAAGACAAATTCAGTTTACATTATACATTGGCAAATTCCTGGCCCAAATAAAAAGCCTCAATGAGAAGCTTTTTGAAGTCGGAATAACACTTCATGTGTTTCACAGGAAACACTACACTTTTCAAACATGCAGACACAACCGGGTAGCAGACGTTGTGCCTTCCATAATCTGCCTCACAGTCATGATTAAACTTTACAATAAGTGCGAAATCCTTCTTCTCTGATGGAAGCGGAACATGACCTTGCCCTGTGATCCACTGTAAAAACTTAGCAGGTGTGAAGACAGGTTGGCCATCAATGTCATCTTGATGAGCCAGTCCTCCATCTATGGAGTAAATATGAAAATAAGTGTTACATTACAATGTGTTTTTTATTTACATCTAAGTGGTTGTTTAATATAAACAAAGGAGGGCAGATCTCCCTTGTGAGCCAGGTTGTGCTCAAGGTTTCTTCCTGTTAAAAGGGAGTTTTTCCTTACCACTGTCCTTACTTCCTGTAAAGCATTTTGATTGTAAAAGATGCTATATAAACAAAATTGAACTATAAGAAATACCTTCAGCCTCATACAGGAAGTCTTGCAAAAAGTTAATAATCTCCAGCTCCATCTGATGCTTAGTAGAATCTTTCTCACTCAGTTGTGGCTGAATGGAAGCCAAGACAAACTCAGCACTGACCTAGGACGGGAGAAAATACAGGTATCAGCTTTTAAGTTTTATACATTTCTAGAAAGTTTTTCTTGTTCATAATTATAGTAACTCATGTTTGTCTTTACTTTTCTGTCTTCCATGGGAACAAACAGGGGCTGGCAGATATCTGGGTACTGTCTCATCAGTGAAAGAAGGTTGTACAGCTTCAAGCCTTCTTGTAGTTGTTCCATCATAGGCTGCAACCTCAGCACCGCGTGAAGTACGATGGCACTAAAACAGTAGAGAGTACACAATCTTACTCATGTACCTATTAACTACACCAGTGCGTTCATAAACAAACGCACATTAGAACATACCGAACAATGGAATCCTTATTTTGAATGGAGATCACACCAGTGTATCCACAGTTTAAGATTTCAGCAGTTACATCGCAACCTAAAAGTGAAGAAAGGATCAATCCAATACTTCCATCACATAGATCCTATACCTGGTCAATTAAACTTTTCAATTGGACATCTGCAACAGCATCACTGGTGAGAAGAGTTGGGTTTATCCGCCCACTACACAGGTATTGGTAGGTCCACGGGCTGAAAAAGGCAGGGGCTGGTCCACCTTGTGCAAGGCTGACAGCAATAATCTCGCCTACAGTCCTATTAACACAAACCAAACATAAGTGAATGTCATGCTAAAAACATTGATTTGTTTCTCTTTATCTGCTAAGAACATAAGCACACCTGTAGAGGCCACTGTCATAGTCATTGAGAGAGTACCGGGGGCTCCTCTGATGTGGCGGTCCATCAAAGAAATGGCTCTCGATCCCTGCCACCATTTCTATACACAATTACAAACACTTATGGTCATAGTCCTAGCAGTTTCAGTGTCTGTGTCAGCATAAACACATAAGCAGAAGAGAGTACACACCCACAACCCAATCAATGTCTATTTGTTGGTCTGTCAACAAATGTAAGAGCTATTGTTTTTTACCTGTGAGAAACTCTTTTCTGAGAGCACCTGTGTCCACTCCTGCCTCCCCAAAAAAGGTAACTGTCAAAGTTGTTTTTCCCTGGCCCTGTGACAGTGCGAATGTGAGAGCCAGTGTATCCATGAGAATCAGGTGGAATCATGAAGAGTCGCCGCCTCCCCTGGCCACCTGTAAACACAAAAATTATTGTATTTGTGTGTCTTTGCACTTGAAAGGCATTATCACACACATTGCTGTGTATTATAGTTGTTATATTATTGGTTTGCTCCACCTGAAGCCTTATAGAGCAGCCATCCTCCTCCATTAAGCCCATGCATCTTTGGGTACTCATGTTGGAGTAGTCTGTCAAACTAAGACAATTACAATTACATAAGGTATCATCTGTCAATTATAATTTAAAATTATTATTAATCAATTATATTTGATTACTGCAATACCTCCTCATGGCTTAAATCCTTTGACATGGTGAGATGCCTTTTTCCAAGTCCTGCCAGGGTAAGTTCAAACTCTTCTGATGGGTTTGGGGTAGTCTCTGCATTTTGGTTTAGCAGGTATGTGTAGAAAGTAAATGGCTTCCAAGCTTTGGTAGATGATGTACCACAGCTCTTTGGAATCTTTCCTCTTCCGAATGAACTTTTTTGTATGAAAAATCCAGGGAAAGATCTGAATAATTTTAAAATAAAAATAAAATATGAATATTGCATATACTTACACAGCATCACATGTACCATTCAAAATACTTTTAATTAACATAGAAAATGAGACTGCATTAAAATCTAAAACCTGGCCATCTCTTGTTCTACAGAAGGAGAAGCTTGTTCCAGTTGTCTTCCATGCTCTTGCTGCCCCTGAGACACATTCTGTGTCAGTACATTGATAAGGGTCTGTGCAGCTGCAATCACCGATGACTGAAACACAGATGTTAACAAAGACATTTCAGAAAACTAAAATTAGCTGTATCACCAGTTATCGAAGGGGAAGCTTAAATACATGGATAAAACGGGCAAAAAAATAGGTTATTTGCTGTTAGCGCAAGACAGTTTAAGCTAGCAACATGCGTCATTATCATCCTGTGCAGAATAAAAGCGTCTTTCCTTTGTTCATGTTACATAAATGACAGGTCTGTTTATTGCTGAGGTCGAACTCAGAAAGACTCATTAGATAGAAAAGAAATAGTTACCAATTCTTACCTGCATTGATGTCTGTGGCCCTGGTGGAGCGGAGGCCATGATGCGCCATGAGTACTGCGGGCACGCGATCACTGACAGATTTGTCAACTGTAAACTGTAGATTATTCCATAATGTGTTGACTCAATATAGTGATTGTTACCAGGTCTGCTTTGAAGCATCTTATACTTTGACTGGTGTCAATGTTTTGCAGCAGGTCACATCAATATGAAAGATAGCGCGTGTTGAGGTAACTCTTAGACATGTCCAATGTTCCCTGAATGCACCGTGGCTGAGCAAAGCCCTTAGCCTTCATTGTCATGCTGTCACTCAGCAGTCCACACCCATGTCCCCACCCCAAGCAAAATCGGGGTCAAAACCTCAAAGGTGAAAAAAGGAGAGGCGAAAGTGGAAAAAATAAAATGGTAAATATGAAAATAATTATTGACATGAAACCTGAAAATAAACTATTTATTCAAAAGAATTTCAAAGTTGATTCAAAAAAAAATTTTGAACAGAAAAAAATCAACATCAAAACATAAATTTTCAGTTTCAAGTTTTAGTGTTTGAATGAAATTTATTTTTTCAGGTGAACAAAACTTATGACCCCAATTTGGCTCCATACACTAGGGCCCTAATTACTCTCCCTTCTTATGATCCTTCCATCTCTGCCAAATGCTCGGCTGTGTTCAACCAGTTTCAGCATGTCAGCCTGCCCTTTCTGAGAGACATTCAATGTTTGTCAAAGTTTGTCTTCAAACAAGATGCTTATGTTTAAGGCAAAAGTTGCGACAGAAACAAGTTCTCCTTCAAAGACTGAGGAGGAAAGTTCATCGCGCTTCTATGACCTTGTTCAAGTTTTGCAGCGTGTTGTGTTTTAAGTTCAACAGTAAAAACTATGGACAGAGCTTCCGTGACATCACCCGTTTGTTCGGTGACACTCTGATCGCTGCCATGTTGTGTCCGTCAAAACTCAAAATACGGACAAAGAGGGGTAGCACTAGCTGAGTTTAGGGGAGAAACTCGTGCTGTGATATGGCAACCGTCTGTCGCTCAAGTGCCAACGCTCATAATTATGCGTAATTTTAAGTCTGAATACAATCCCACAGCAGCTCATCAACAAACTGAACCAGCTGGGGCTAACTACTTGCTGTGCAACTGGCTGCTGGACTTCCTCACCGGGAGACCTCAGACAGTGCGGGTCGGCAGAAACACATCCAGCACCATCACAATGAACACCGGGGCTCCCCAAGGATGTGTGCTGAGCCCCCTCCTCTTCACTCTGCTGACCCATGACTGCACGCCAACACACAACTCCAACATCTTTGTGAAGTTTGTGGACGACACAACTGTGGTGGGTCTCATCTCCAGTGGAGATGAAACAAACTACAGGAATGAGATGCACCTTCTGGTCGAGTAGTGCAGAGACCACAACCTCTCCCTGAATGTGGAGAAGACAAAGGTTGTGGACTACAGAAGAGCACACAGTCAGCACACCCCTCTGACCATCGACGGTGCTGCTGTGGAGCAGGTGAGCAGTACCAAGTTCCTGGGTGTGCACATCACTGAGGACCTCTCCTGGACTAACAACAGTGCATCACTGACCAAGAAGGCACAGCAGCGCCTCTACTTCCTCCGCAAGCTTAAAAGAGCCAGAGCCCCTCCCTCCATCCTGTGCACCTTCTACAGAGGGCCTGTTGAGAGCATCCTGTCCAGCTGGATCACTGTGTGGTACGGAGCCTGCACCGCCACCTGCAGGAAGACGCTTCATCGCATAGTGAGAGCAGCTGAGAGGATCATCAGCGTCCCTCTCCCCTCCCTCCAAGACCTCTACGACAGCCGTCTCACCCGAAAGGCCCTCCGCATCACAGGAGACCCCACCAACCCTTCACACCGCTTCTTTAGTCTGCTGCCATCAGGAAAGAGACTGCGCAGCCTCCAGGCCAGGACCAGCAGACTGAGGGACAGCTCAGTCAAACTGGGGTGTTCCTCTCTTTCATTCTCTTCATCTTCTGTGACATCAGAAAGATGAAGAGACCAAAAATGGCCTCAGCATTATGAAGAGCTAACTAACTAACAAGCTGGAAACTCTGCTCTGACACTCAGTGCCACTTACTGTCACGCAAAGGTACTCACTGACACTCACAGGCACTCACAGGAACTCGCTAAATATCACTGAAACTCACCAAGTTTCATCAACCAACTACTACCTCCACAAAAGTCGACGCCCACCCACGTTAGCTAGCGTTGGTGTCATCGCTCTGTTTGTGTCATCACAGGGCAGCTTTCCAACTAGAAATGAACTGAACTGGCTTTCCATACAACACTGTCATGAGGTCCACATTGTCCTGTAATGGAATCCAGAGTCTGAGAGTGTATGACTGGCAACAAATAACAATTTCACTTTGTAGATTAAAGCAACATGTGCTCACACCAGAATCAGACAATATGAAGAAGTCCTCTATAAAAACACATAAATTCATTAAGTATGTATGCTTTATGTGTATAGGACCACTGTCCCCTATGGACTAGCAGAAGTGAGCATATGAGGAACTGGAACCGCTTCTTCATCTGGACCATGGGGATGCCAATTTATAACACCTGAACCCCCCTCCACTGTCTGCACACACAGGAAGTTCACCCTTAATCAATGCTCTCTGTTTCAGTTAACCTGTCTGAATTAGTCTCTGAAACAACATGTAGAGCCCGTATGGCGCCTCCGGCCGCCCGTGTGTCGAGCAAGCCGCCTCCTCCTACAGCCAATCGCGAGGCCGAGTGCTACCACAAATTTACCACGAATTGACCAATGACAGAGCCGCCCTCTACCACGATTTGCTAGCCCCACCTCCGCCGACAGCCAATCACGAGGCCGAGTGCTACCACGAATTGACCATGAATCGACCAATGACAGAGCTGTCCTCTACCACAATTTGCCAGCTCCCGCCTACATCCGTGGCAACGAGCTGGCCAATCTCAGCTCGGACCGCTGCTGGAGGCGGAGAATGACCCGGTCACTGCGCTGTTGCTATGGTCAACGTCATTCCATTTTCCGAGCTACATCGCTGTTGGACGGCTATCCGCAGGATAATTTACTCCGCTAACTGTCTGCAATTTTAATTTCTGCCGGCGAGTACGACTGTTTGTATTGTTTGAGTGTTTGTATTGTATTTTAATGTTGGTATTTGATTGTAAAGTGTTATGTTTGTGTAGTAACATAAATAACCTAGCCTACATAGCGGCTGCTCTTTACCGGCCAGTTAAGTTCAGATTCAGAATCAGAATTCCTTTGTTTATCCCAGAGGGGAAATTCTTTTTTGTTACAGACAATAGAAATTAAAGATAAATTGAGTAAGTGAAAGTATGAAATTCAAATATATAATAAATATCTAAATACCTGGATAGCATTTACATCCCTGAGTTGTATCTAAAAGTTATTAGCCGAGGGTGCCGAGCAACTTAGCCAACTCCGGCTAAGTTGCTCGGCTAATAACTTCACGTCGTGTCACGTGGTTCAAGCCTAGTGCTATTTTTAACTTTAGTAACCGTTACATTTAATGGGCTTTTATTACTATGGCATAGTATTACTATGTCATAGCATCACGCTGTTTTCAATAGCCTATGATAATATATTTGTTATAAACACTTATAATTTACAGTTGTTTAAACAACAAACAATAAGCTATTATGTTACATTAGGCTAATGGTCTGATAGGTGCTTAGTTAAACATTATGCTTGGCCTCCTTGTTCTTGTTCTTCTCTAATTGTTGTTCTTTTATGACTTCAAGAAGAGACCCGATGGGACCATAATCCTAAATGACTCCCATGATGCTGGCCGGGTGAAGAGCAGGGCCCAGCCATGGTCTCGTCCTCTTTCACCAGAGGAGGTGCTGGAGTCGGCCAGACAGGCTGCAGTTGCACAAGGCCTCGACCCAGACAACAAGGTGTGTGTGCTGGGTCTACATAAGCTGCAGGTCGGAATGTTTAGGGGGCAGACATTCAAATGGGTGCTGGAAAATGCTCTGGGGTATGGTGGTTACCTGGTGGCCTCAATGATCAGGGAGAGTGAGAAGGGTGAGGTGAAGGACTCCATTAACAACAGGGCCAATAAGGAAGCCTTCCGCCGCTACATGGAGCTGTTTCCTGAGGGCCGGGAGGCTATCTCCATTAAGCTCCAACGGGCGAGCACCCACACATCTTCCTCCACCATTGCCAAGGCTACACCTACCATCAGTGTTGCCTCAGCCTCTGCAGTGCCAACCCCTGGTGGTGCTTCTGCCACGCCGTCCACCAGCCAGCCCCCTGCTTCTACTGCAACAACTGTAAGCCAGTCCCCACTCTCCACCAGCAGTGCCTCTGCTACACCACCCACCAGCCGAGCCCCTTCAACAGTGCGTGTGCCAGTCACATCACTGCATGCTTTGCTGGCGGGAAAGAACCTCACCCAAAGGAGCCTTGACATGTCTGTCAAAAGACTAGTCTCTTCTTCTACCTCCAGGTTTCAGCCTAGTAAGTATGATGTAATTATAGTTGTGTGATCTCAATAATATCAGTACACAGAGAGTACACAGTATATATATATTTTTTTTACTTATTCATTAATGTTTTCTCCAGCCATTCCAACGCGAGGCTCATCAGAGCTCATCCTCCCAGTCCCTGCACCAGCAGTGCCATGTGCCACGGAGCCACCATGTGACGTGGACGACAGGGACCTGGTCATGGCAGCAGAGCAAGTGGTGGAGTCAGTAGCAACACGTGAGTTCCAATTCAACAATAAATAGAAATCATTCAGCAAATAAATAAACAAAGCAAAATTCTTACACTGCACATCTTGTATTCTGTTTAACAGAGAGCAGACTTTGTCTCCCTGCTGGCTGGATACCAGCCTTGCCAGTGCTAGACCAGCAGTGGATTTCAAAAACTTTGTTTAAGTGGTCCAGAACTGGACAACCCGAGCTGGACTTCACCAGGGTGGACAGAATGTGGTGGTACCCACCACAGCCATCACTTGCTCCCACTGGCATTCCACCAATGGAGCAGTACTTTGGCCACCCACTGTTCTTGTGGATGCCAAAGAAGCTGTGGCGCATGAAGATACTCTGCCCTCATAAAGACTGTGGGAAGGAGGAACTAACATCAGCTGGACTGCATCAAAGGGTACGCCAGGTTGTTGGTGTCAGTGGCACATATTTCATGGTGGCGGAGTATCTTTCATGTAAGGGGTGCAAGCGGAAAGTCATAAGCTGGGCGAGCAACATCATCCACCAGTTGGACATCGGCCATCGCATGCAGTTCCCCTGTTTGCTCACAGCCAAGCTGGGATGTGATATGCACGTTATGCGGCAGAGAGGCCTGGGGAACAGCAGCAGCCAGGTCCAGAGACAGCTGGAAGAGCAGCATGTTGAGGTCTGGCTGCAGAAGCAGCTCCAGTTACTGACAGACTGCAGTGGAGTTGCTAGAGCCGTATCTGCAGGGCTTGTTGCTCCAGTGGCCATTGGGAACATGCCAGCAATGATACCTGTGCCAAAACATCGATGGCTAATGCAGGTATACTGTCAGGATGTGCTTGGCAGGTTAGAGGAGATCAAGGCATCCATCACCTCGCTTTTTGGCAGAGTCTTAAAGATGGACTCCACTAAGAAAATTGTCAAGAAGCTGGCAGGTGAAAGTCGCTCCACAGCATCATGGGCCACCAACATTGGCAATGAGCATGGCCAGGTCATCATGTCTGTGCTGACAGCCAGTGAGGGCTATGGCCTCGGCAAAATGATTGGTGGCCTAATCTGCCGCTTCCAGGATGCAGGAGTACCACCTCCTGAGGTGCTGTATGTGGACCGGGACTGCTGTGGGTCCACACATCTTCACAGCATGTTTAGACCATGGGGCTGCATGCAGATACGACTCGATGTGTGGCACTTCATGCGGAGGATTGCCGTGGGATGCACCACAGACTCCCTTTATGCTGGCTTCATGAACCAGCTGAGCCAGTGTATTTTCATCTGGGATGAGGATGATGTGCGTGCCCTGAGGGAGGCCAAGTGCGCTGAGCTGGCAGCAAGACACCTACACCCCTCCACCACTGCTGCTGTCATGCGGCACATCTCCAGAGCAGAGATGGCGCTGCACTGCAGACGGACCGCCAGGAGTAGCACTGAGATAGAGGCACTCATCACCCAGCTCTTGGTGGCCTATGATGGGGACAGGGGGTGCAACACCCTTGGTGTGCCCCTCATCAACAGCGAGCGGATGGTAGAGATCTGGAAGGTGCAGAAAAAACACCTCCGTTGCCTCCAGGACCCCCCTGGCGTGCAGCTGTACATGCAGACGGGGACCCTGCAGAAGGGGGGGCACACACTGCCAACATACAGATGCGCCAGGGGATCAACATCTCTGGAGAGCTTTCATCTCCACATGAATAGATTCATCCCAGGTGAAACTTCTTCCCAACTTTTGCACAGCTAAAATGTAGTTTGGTGTAGAGAATTAAGCACAATTTAATAACAGAGATATATTTTCTCTTTAGGAACTCTGGCCGGTGCCAACTTTTTCCAGGCCTATCTGGTGGATGGACTTGCCAGGTGGAATGAGGACAGAGGCAGGGCAGCTGAAGGAAGAGTGGAGCCCCATTCTTACAGTGGCCTTCTCCGGCATGCAGTCAACCAGCTTGCAGAGAACGTCATGGGACTGAAGCTGGTGAACTACACACCACCAAGAAAATATACTGGTACAGTTTCTTAATGTCTGATAAAGCTCATCTGTATTATTAAGTTTATTGCATCTGTTTGTACATGACATATAATTTGATGTGTTTGTGTATGTTTGTGTGATTTTCAGGAGAGCTTATTGGGGTGGAATATTTGTATGACCAGACAGGCACTGCACTAGAGGACTACAAGCACACATTGGCTGCCATGGAGACAGACACTGTGACTGTGGCTGATGATGAGGGCTATGTTGAGCAGGCGCCAGAGGAGTTTGAGGACTTCACTGTACCCTTGCCGGAAGATCCTCTACTCACAGGTCCCACTGCCACAGCTTCTCCACTCACCACAGACGTGTCTCCAGCTCCTGTTCCTGCTCCTCCTGCTCCTGCTAGCTCGGGAGATTCGCTTACTGGGGCCTCTCCACTTGCCACAGACGTGTCTCCAGCTCCTGTTCCTGCTCCTGCTAGCTCGGGAGATTCGCTTACTGGGGCCTCTCCACTTGCCACAGACGTGTCTCCAGCTCCTGTTCCTGCTCCTCCTGCTCCTGCTCCTGCTAGCTCAGGAGATTTGCTTACTGGGGCCTCTCCACTTGCCACAGACGCATCTGCTGCTGTGTCTGCATCTACAGTAAGTTTTCACCTTTTTGCAAATGATTTTGGCTAGAGCAGAACCTCCTACAACTAACGTAAGACCTCACACCACTGCAGGCTTTATAATTGCACATTAGACGTCTGTGTACTGCAACATTTGGTCATTACTTTTTCAAAATAACATGTAAAAATGTAGTTAAATAACATAGGAATGTTATTAAGTTTAGAATTTGAATAATTTTAACAATATATATTCACAATCAGTGGAAAAATACATGAAATATTAGAAAGCTGTTACAAGAATCAATCAGATATTTTGTTGAAGTTTGTCAATGCATTTCATTCATTTAGGACTCTGTTGGGCCAGACAACATCCCCAGCTATGCAGCAGTCCAGGAGTTGGCACGCTGCCTTGTGTCTCTGAAGGACCACAGCCTTGCCCTAACACAGGAGGAGGCACGACACATCATAGACCTCTGGCATGTGCTGTCAGACTTTGACAAGGCTAGAACTAAATACCCTCCTCGGCATCAGGATAGCCTAACCAAGGGTCGGTTTAGGGCCACAAAAAAGTTGGTGGCACCAGGGGTGGAGTCCACCAAACGGTATGTTCAATTAATTTTTGTGTTTGTTTCTTTATTGACTTGTTTTGTTTAAAGCAGGTGTGACCCATTATTGCTAAGTTTTACACTGCCTTAAATTTCCAGGTCTTTTGTCGGGTCACATGCTCCGGCCCAGTGGCCAAGCTGCAACCGGCTGGTGGAAGCCATCTTTATCCACCTCTGCATGACTATCACTGGCCGAAAAAAGAGTCCCACAGGCAGCCAGAGCAGTCAGTCTGACCCCTGTCTGGACAAAAGTCTGTGGCTGAAGGAGCCACCCACTGTCTCATGTTTTTATATTTGACTCATTTTCACAGCACTTCATTAGTTTGTTATCATAATCAGCCACCATGTACAGGTGCATCTCCATAAATGAGAATATTGTGTGATCAGATGATGAACTCAAAACACCTGCAAAGCAGACACAATCATGGGGAAGATTGCTGACTGGACAGATGTTGAATAAATAAAAAATAGTCAGCATGGTTATCCTCAGGAGCAATAATTGGAATATGACTCCCATCCATAACCCCTGCACACTGAGGGAACCCATCAAGACGGGTATAGTGGCATAGTAGTGTAGTAGACCCACTAAAGGTTCTAGCAGTGGAAGTGAGTTGCGGATAAACCACAGATAGAAGTTGGCTCATTTCATACGTGTATAAAACCTCAACCACGAAGGGACTCGAACCCTCAATCTTCTGATCCGAAGTCAGACGCCTTATCCATTAGGCCACATAGTGTGTTTGCCACATAAACTTTTCTTTGTCAGAATGTTATGGCATAGTGTTCATAATAAGAGTTTTTGTTGGTGCAGTTTGCCAGCGCAAATAGAATAGAATAAAAACAGTTTACATATGAACAGTTATTGCACAGGTGAGTGGAGGGAGAAGTGGTCTGTAAGAAAACTGTACATAGTGCATCAGAAACTAAATAAATAATGTGTTGTACACTGTGGTGTGTGAATATTGCTCCTATCAGAAGTGGTTATTATACAGTCTGACAGCAGCAGGAAGGAAAGACCTTCTGTATCTCTCCTTCACACACCGAGGGTGGAGCAGTCTGCCACTGAAGCTGCTCTGCAGAGCTGACAGGGCGTCCTGCAGGGGGTGGACTCATTGTCCAGCATCAGAATCAGAATCAGAATCAGAATGACTTTATTTATCCCCGAGGGGAAATTCTTTTTTGTTACAGACATTAGAAATTAAAGATACATTGAAATATATAATAAATATCTAAATACCTAGATAGCATTTAAATCCCTGAGTTGTATCTAAAGAACATATTCACTACTGTATAAAACCTTTCCATAGTAAAGAGCAGGACATGAATGTACCAGTATGAATGTACAGTGTCTGAGTGACACTTCTACTCTTATACTCTGTACTTAACTGCATTTAATGTAACTTGATACCTCTGGCACAGGAATTTCCTTCGGGATTAATAAAGTCTTGTCTTGTCTTATCTTACAGTTCAGAGTTCAGTAGTTTGATTGAGACAGGCAGGAATGACTTCCTGTGTCTCAGTGGTGCATCATGGGAGTCGGTTTTGTCAGGACCCTCCTGTCACCCACCTCCTGCACTGAGTCCAGAAAAAAGCCAGGTCTCTCTGACTATCCTTAACTGTGCTACATTGAATCAATGTGAGAGGTCTGTAAAGTATTTCTGTCTGACCTTTAATGTTTGATCATGTTTGATATTGCTACACTAGCAGAATTGATATTATAATATAGCAAACATTTATTTCCCAATTTGACTAATAGAATATCTATATTTGTATGTATATATTTGATGATATGAGAACTCTAATTTAGAACTATGTATGATACGATTTGTACTGTATTATTATTAGATAGATGGACTGTGTGCACATTAATTGGTCCTGTGCTGTGTGCAGGCCAGGGTTGATGGCGAGCTAGGATTTTGAGCTCTGCTTAGGCTCGAAGAATACGATTCAGCTCAACGTCTGGATCTGGCCCAGATCTCTTCTGGTTGGAGGAGTGGTAGGAGGCTCCTGCAGCCCCCTTTATTTTGAACTTTTGTCCCATCGCTGCATGAAATGAACCTTATATTAGTTTACAGCAGCATAAAAAAGAGCTAACTCCTTTAACTTCTCTCATAAATACATCTGCAGTAAACACATGTTCTGTGACAAAACATAAGACTGAAAATACCTGAAAGTCTATACTGACAACAAGCTTTGTAACAACACAATTATCTTCTTCAGAGTTGAATTTATTTCTCCACCTTTCATAGTTTCAGGGACGTCATCCAAGCCACTTGTACATGTGAACTACTATGGATACAGGTCTGTGTTAATAAGCCTCAGCAGAGGAGGCAATCTGAGGGTCGAAGGCATAAGGCTACATAAGGCTTTGTCTCCCATCTCTGACCAAAGTTAACTGTCAGTTTCCTCAATAGCAGGCGGAACAAGACCATCATTTGTGAGAAACATGCTTATTCATGTCACATCAGTGCCTGAGAACACTGAAAAACAACAACGCTTATATTTTATAAAAGTACAAACAGCTGGTGTGCTGAATGCCAGATGTCCTTGTGTGATGGCAATGGCTTGCTGTATTTGATGCATATATGTGTGTCAAGTAAGAGTGTTTACTCAGACACAGAACTAGCTAAAGCCTAAATGTGAGGGCGCCTCATATTGGAAGTACATATACGAATACAAGATTCTGCCCCGTATCAAGTCTGAGTGAGCATACGATATAGAAGCTAGGGTACCGTTTAATCACAAACCAATGTATATGTTCTGGGCAACAGCATTTATAAAATATGCCTATTGTATTATAACATATAGACGGATTCTTGGAAATATGTGTGTGAAAAATGCATGTCACATTTTTGCGTCATTCCTTTTATTACAGCAGTAGCCCCTACAGGTGCATTATGAGGCACTTGACTGTTGATGTTGGGAGGACTGTGAACATGAGAAATCAATCCATCTCTCATACTATCCAGTATAATTTATGATGTTGAGTGACTGAACAAAGCAGCATCTGCAGGGATTAATGAGGTTTTTCTGATTCTGCACAATATGCACTTTAGGACAGATTTAAAATGGTGGTCAGCCTCCACTCTATGAACCAGCTATTCACATTTCTTATATACATTTCTTGTTTACAATCTTCCAGTTTTTTTTTCATTTGACTCCCACAGGCTGCATGCACTCCCACCAGTCTCCTGGGCTTGAAATCTGCCATTTACAAACAGTAAGCGCCAGAGAGCAGGAAGGAGACGGCAATACCTCAGAAACAGCTCAGTCATTTCAGGGTAGGAGACTTTTCACAATTCCAATTAAGTCATTCAAATGGAAATATAATGAAATATAAAGAAAACAGAAACCTAGTCTGAAGGAAATATTGGCATTTGTAAGTCATACAAAATGTATGGTTTGTAAAAAAAACGTGAAGTTGACCCGGAATGTCCTCTGTGAGATGAACAACAGATGAGCAACGGCAATCAAACAAAGAAGAAGAAGAAGAAAGAGGGTGAATAACAAGAGTTGATTGCCTAGCAACGGCAAGTTGCCTAGCAACGGAAATCAAACAAAAAAGATGAAAGAGGGTGAATAACCAGTGTTTTATTGCCTAGCAACGGCAATCAAACAAATGAACTGAACAAGGAGAAGGAGGGGGAAGAGGAACTAGAAAGACGAGCACAGTGACAGCAGAAGTTCAACAGAAGTTTTTCCGCTGTAAGTGTTTTATTACATCTGAATGGCTGCTGCTGAGTCTCTGAGAGCTTTTATCAGCGAGCGGCTAACTGCTGCTGCTGCTGAAATATTGGGAGTGTTTGAACAAACTATCGTCCAGTACGAGGGAGAGCTGGACCGTCAGCGCAAACTGCTGGATCTGCTCCTGAAGCCTGAGATCAAGCTACACAGAACAGGTATGTAAACATGACAATGTCACGGAACAACAACGGCTCTGTGTGAAAAGAGTGACATTCAGCACATAGTGTTTCTGACAGGAGGACACTGACTTCATGACTTGGAGCTACAAATGTGTCCCTCCAGCTGTTCTCTCTCTGCTTTAGCTCCTCAGAGCTCTGTGCTTTGTTTATTTACCGTTGAAGTTACCGTCAGTTAGCATCAGAGATGGCGCGCTTGACCGGCATAAAATCGGCATATCTCAGTCTGATCTGCGGATGCCGGTCAAGCGCGCCACATGATCGGTTGCGTCACAACCGTTAGCTTACCTTAGCTTAGTTTAGCTTAGCTTAGCTTAGTTTAGCCTAATCCACCAGCTCAATCCGCTTGTGGAAGCGTGCTCACCTGTATGTGCGCATGTGTCTGCGTCCTATGTGCAGACAGTATGAAGTTACATTTAATCAGTGAATTAATTAATGATTTGCTGCCTGTCAAATAAGATAAATAACATAAGGCTGTTTAGTTTGTTTAATTAGTTAGCAGCTGTGGAATTATATAAGGGTACCTACGCACTGACATGATATAGAGCACATATGTACTCGATTGTATATGCTTACACTCAGAGAAAAAGGGAGTTTTTACATACACATACACCCTTACAGAGAGTTAGGGAGGATGTTTACATTACTGGAGCCCTTTTGTTATGGTGAAGGTGGACGTAAGATAAAGCATCCAACAGAGGGGGGATAGAGAGTGTTTCAGTCATAAATAACAGTTAGACCAAGTATTATAATTGGTAGGTGGGAATAACAGGGCAACATGTCCCAATATGGGAATACCAACGAAGGTCTTGAAAAACTGTTTATATATTATGCAAATGTACCTCCACTTTTCAATAAAACGAGCCTGTGTCCAGGGAGGGGCAGAACACTTATGGACGGGAGTGAAGCAGACTGAGAGGCCTGTGGTCACTAGGTGTTCTCCCTTTTGCAAAAGGCGAAACTACAAAACCCAGGGTATTTTCTTTCACTCAATGTTCTGATTACAGAAGACGGAGTCTGACAATCCGGGGTGACCAGGGAAGGTCACGACATTTTGGGGGCCCGTCCAGGATAGAAGGTAATTGTATTCTTCTCAGATCCGTCAATTGAACACAGGGGTTGATTACGAACAGACAGAGGACACGTGGCGCGTCAACAATAAGGTGAGCAGACCTTTTATATCTGCATTGACTACTCTAAAGTGTAACATGTCCCAAGTCTTAGTAGTAATCTGCCTGTAAATTATACGAACATTGACTGAAACAAAAAAAAAAAAGAGGTTAAAGAATTCTTGTAAGAATAAAGATAAAGAATAAGAGAAAGGAAAAGGAAAAAGGGGTTGCAAAATCCTGAGTGTGGCGACTCCACCGGTGCTCTGACGAGAGGCTGGAAAAGCTGGGTTTGAGTCCCGGGGCTTGAGGAACCCTAAATCACTAAAAAAAGAGAGAGGAAAAGAACAAGAACAGGCAAACACATGGTATGAATGTTGGAATGACTGGAAACTGAAACAACGACCGCACTAGTTAGGCGGAAGTTGTAGTAAGTCAACAGGCTTCCAAATTACAGACATATAAGATTCTGGTGTCGTGGAAGAGAGGCTAGTCTCAAATCCACTGGACTGAGTACTAGGGACATAGCGTGCCATATTTCTCAGTCGGCCTGAATCTAGACAGTGAAGAACACTGTTATTTATAACTGTGAGCCGTCTAAAAGAGAGACGGCAAGAACAGATGAACTGTGAGTAGTCGGACCGGCTACAAGAACAGAGGAAAGTCCTGTGAGTTCAAAAGCACCCCTTACTGAGACACACAGCTGAGAGTGAAGCTGTAACACACACACATACTGAGCGCTCATATTACGGGTAATGCATGAATGAGAAATGTGGATGAGTGCCAGGGACGTGTGAGCTGAAGCAGCAGCACTGCTGGAAACCTAACTGGTGCTAATGTAAAGCAGTGGTCTGTTGAAGTAGGTTCACTCACGAACTGGATTAGTTTTTTCTTCTGATGTGTACATAGTTTGGTAGAGGACATAGAAACATTGTAACTGCAGTTTTGTAAATTTGAACTTAAACTATAGTTTTGTAATTCCTACGTGAGCACGAGATTAAGACTTTAATGACTGACGACATGGACTTAAGTGTGCACCGAGACATGACTGACGACGGGTGGGGTCCGCACAGCCCACTAAAGACGGTAGAAGAACAGCTGACGGTCTTAGGCGGAATACTGAACCAGACTTATGACTCTAAGACTGCAGCGGCAGAAGTGATTCTTATGAAGGATGCTGTAGATAAGTTGTTGGCAGAAAGATGTTGTGAAAGTTGATGGTGAAAGATAGAGGAAGTTTGCAGAAGGAGTTCCAGAGAAAAGGGGGAGAGAGAGTAATACTGATGTACATCAGTGTCCTCTTAGACAACATGGAAAAAAGACACCCGCAGTGCACACAACATGCAGGAATAGCTAAGCTAATTCAGAAAACTGAACACATGGTCATGGGACACCAGCTGTATGTACTCACAACACATAGTGTAGTCGCATATGTAAACTCAGAGACATTCACACTCACCCCACTGACACAGGAGGCGTATGGAGGGGACCGGATGGACGACCCATACTGCCACCTGGATTGAGACAAACTGCCATGGAAGAAGCACATGGGCTAGGCCATGTGGGGGTAGCTCAGATGTTAAGAAATCTGGAGCACTGGTGGCACCCCTACATGAAAGACATGGCTCAGTATGTAATTTGAACATGTGATCAGTGTAATAAATACAATCCGAGACCAACCATCAAACCAGAAGCAGGACACTACCCACTAGAGGCCAAGACGGGCAAAGAAATCATCATTGACTACACTGACATGATTAACTCTGTGAGGGGATTCAGATACATTTTGATGTGTGTTGATGCATACTCAGGATGGCCAGAAGCCTGTCCTGCGAAAAGGGAGGACAGCAAAACTGTCATTAAATTTCTGATTAACACCTACATCCCTAGACATGGTTTTCCTGAAAAAATCAGATCTGACAATGGAACACATTTCAAAAATAAATACCTCCAGCAGGTGGAGGCTATGTTGGGACTGAAGCATGCTTTTGGTACTGTTTATCATCCACAGTCTCAAGGAAAGGTGGAAAGGATGAATCAAACCTAAAACAAAAATTGGCTAAAATCTGTGCACAGACCAAATTTATATGGGTTCAAGTATTATCTATTGTATTGATGTTCTGTTAATAACGCCATATAATCTACACCCTATGAGCTTCTTACAGGTCGACAGTTTCCTGGACCAGCTGGCCGGCTGAGACTGAAAGAGTATGTAGTATGATATTAATATAAACCATAATGAATTTAAAGCTTTGGTGTTAGTATTTAGCCGAGTGGGTACTCCTGAGGGTCATCAAAAGGAAGTGGTCGGAGAACAAGGTGGACAGGTCCCTATCAGGTGACGGAACGCACCTCACATGCAGTTCGGCTGAGAGGAAAGGGGGACACCTGGTTCCACTGGAGCCAGTGCGCAGCTGCAGAGGAGCCTCAACGATCTTTACAGGACGTCCACGCTGATCTGAGGGCGCAGAAGTCTGAATCGGCTGATTCAGATACGGATCCTGTCACAAAAGGGGCAGAATAATCCCCTGACAGGAATCCAGGATCCCGGGTAGTCTAACCCCAGGGATCCGAAGAAAGAAAACACATCCTGAGGACGAGAGGACCAGAGAATCAGGCGGGGCGCTGGATGATGAGGCAGACGGACAGGAACACATACATGAACTGATAAAAACACAATTTTGAACATTCTCACTGTAGGACAATTTTCATTACATTTGAGCTGTTAGGAGCATCTGGGGGCGGGAACAGGGAAAGACCGACCGATTAAAATACCCCCACATACTACCATGTTTCCCACCAAACAGTTAGAACTGATGAAGCTGCTTGGAGGAGCAGAGAAACGTCTTCAGGAAAACTCTACAAGTCCAGGCGCCTTGCTTCAATCTTCTCTATGAATATGACCTGGATGACATGTAAACATACAGTGTGCTCTTTGTAATCTGTATTCTGGCTCTAAAACAAGTGCCCCTTGTGAGGGTTGAAGTCACAATCTTCAGATTATGAGGCTGACTCGCTGCCTACTGCACTAACGAGGCTCAGAAAGAGGTGAAACACGGTCTTTTCTCTTTTTCTTTTTTAAATAAAGACATCTACAGTGCTCATGCTGGCTACTGCACCAACAAACATTCTTAATTTAAATCAAATGAATGTGTTCTATAAAAAGGCTCTAAAGGTAAAACATCTCAGTAATTCTTCCTGACACCTTCACTACCAGTGATGGTAAGTGCTCTTGTTTCAAATGTGATGTGCACTGTACCACTGAAGCTCGTCTGTGAAGTGTAGAGCCTCTGTGTGTGTGTCACAGTGATGTTAACAGAAGTCAGATAGGTCTGTTAACACATATAAAAACAACATGCTGAACAACAGCATAGATGTGAAGGTGAATATATGTCCCCTCACATGTTCCTCAGTTAAAAGGGTCATTGCCCATTGGCCGGGAATCGAACCCGGGCCTCCCGCGTGGCAGGCGAGAATTCTACCACTGAACCACCAATGCTGTGAAAAGCTGACATCTAGTGGTGCCATCGCAGGTTGCAGCCTCCTCATTCCAAAATCAATCCCTCCTCCACATAAAGTCAAAAGTTATAAATTTGCCTCATTACATGAGCGGTTGTGTGTAATGACGCGGCTCACCAGCAGAGGGCGTGTGACGGAGCAACAAGCAGAAACTACAGGGGAGAAGAGACACAAGCATCCACAGATCAGAACAGACACTCAGCTCTTCTCTCTGAGACCATGATGATACCGTCACATATCATCACTGCACATGTTTTTGGCTGCACGTCTGGAAATGAGAGGAGACAGAACATTATCATACATGTTGCATAAGTAAAGTCACATGACATGCACCACTGTAAATAAAGGAAACCACATATTTTTAAGACACTTAGAGCACAGAGCTGAAGGATGAATGTAAGACAGCAGTTTGTTGCTATCTGACTTTTCTGCCATGTTCAGTTCGTAGCTGCAACACAAGCACAGTCAGAGTGTAGTTATGATCAGCTGAGAGCGGGAGGCGGTCCTTGAACACACCATGAGAACCGCGGAGACTCAATCCAAGGCAGCTCCTCTGCAGGCTGAATGTTCCGCTCGTGTTTTCTGTGTGTGGATGAAAGAGTCCAGATGAGTGTGGGAGCAGCGCTGCAGGCCGACAGTGAAGGAGCTGCTAGCGGACTGTGTCTCTTCATGTTCAGCTCATGTGGAGCTCTGATGATCTCTGCACTTTGCTGCTGGAGAGAGTCCGCGCGCTGCGCAGCGGCTTCTCCCTCTTCTTCCTCTCAGAGATGAAGTCAGACTATCAGAGCTCCATCAGAAGCTGTTTTCCAGCTGAGCCGCATGTTGCTTCAGAGACTCAGAGGACAACCCGACATCTGCTGACGTCACTTTGTCCCAGAGTCCGGCTGTTGCAGCAGCATCAGACCCTGATGATGGTGCAGACAGACTTCTATCAGAGCTGCTCGCTGCTTCTCTCGCTGAGCAGGTTGAATAAAGTCCATCACTGTTCTGTTTGTGTCACAGCTGTTATCATGTAAACAGACACAGACAGAGCTGCTGTAAAAATCAGCTTCATGTTTCCATTGTGAGGGCGCCCCCTGCTGGAGACACACTGCATCAGAAACATCACTGACTGCAGCTTTATGCTCTTCATAAAGAAGGTGTTCCACAGCAGGTTATTGATCACATCCAGGTTTGATTGGTTAAAACAGACATGGCTGATGTAGCAAATATCTGACTGAGCTCTGTTTATTAATGAGGTCAAATGTGTTCAGCAGTGAACTTCAGCAGAGAGAAAGACATGGATGTATATTGTATGTATGTGATGTGTCTCTGTGTTCACTCAGCTGCTGAAAGGCTCCGTGTGCTTTGTTGTGTCACGTGTCAGGCGTGGCTTCTGTGGACTTACTTTGGTTTTTGAGCTCCTGTCAGACAGACTGCAGCAGAACCAGCAGCTCCACACACGAAGGTGGAAACTTCTGGAAGTCAGGACTGATTCAGCAGGTGAGTCTGTCGATATCTGATCAATCATCAGTGTGATCAGCTCATTGATCTTTGCTGCCTGTAACTGATGGATCTTTATTGTAGTAAGTCCCTGAAACGCGGAACAAACAACAAGCGTCTCTGTTGATCGTTCTCTCTGTAAAGTTCAGCAGCTTCATTTGCTCTGAAACTCAGATCGACTCGTTCAATACAGCATCTTTGATCAAAGCTAAAGTTTTTGGTTCATGTCAGCAAACTGGACAGAAAGCTGCACGCTGCAGGAGACAGAAAGGTCAGAGCAGCCGGACTGATGGGGGCCAGAGTCCGAGGATGAAGCCAACTGCTGCCTCACGTCGCTCTGCTTCCCTCTGGTGGTCATATGTTGAAATTGCAATAATTCATCACTGATACAGGGTCTGGTATAGCAACACAAACATGTTTAAATGTGACTAAATATCCTGTAGGTGTGAATTTGAGTGTGAATGGTTGTTTGTCATGTTATTGGTGCTCTGTGCTCCCCCACACATCATAAGCTGTGATTTATTTGCATGCTTTAAAGAAGAATTTAGTAGTTTCAGAGTTTGTGGAGCCTGAGAGTTTGATGTTATATTTGATCTTATCTGTCTTGTTAGTGTTTATTTCCCATTGAAGCTGCGTGAAACCCACTGTTTGCTATCAGACATCATTCAAATCAGACTGTAGAAGACAGAGGGGGACACTTCCAGCGATGCTGCAGGCAGTGTGAGAGTTTGGTGCACATCACATGAGCTCAGAGCAAATGTGTGGATGTGTTCAGTGGCCCTTTGGCATTTGGGCAAACCTTAAACTGAAGATTTCTTCAGCATGGTTACCGAGCAAGACCAACGAGCAAGTCTCCATTTCTAACTGTTCAACACAGTTTCTCAGCTTCACTGGGCTAGGGAGCAAAATACAGACATTTATCAGACACAGCAGCCTCAGAAATCCTCCAACCAAAAGCCTACCAGCATGACAGACTGCAGCACTTGTAAGCATTTCCCTTTCACAAAGTGTTTTGTAGACATGAAGTTACAAGTATCTGTACTACAGACATCTGGCGAAACAGCTTTAAGGCTCACTTTTTGGCATGATCACTTTTTGGCACAACACTGGCTCAAAGGTTCACAAAACTACATCTGAACAAGCCACAAGACTTGAAACAATGTCCTATACACAGATCAGACCAAACTATGTCTGCTAAGAACCAATCAGATATACAAGCATGATTTTATTTTGATCTGCAGAAACACATGACTTTGAATTAGATAAGCATATACAGTTCAACAATCTCTCCTCAGTGGTTTTGGATATGGGGTTTTTGGGGTCTGGCTGCTCAAATTTAATTAAAAAATAATTCTAGCTGTAAAGTATTTTATATGGAAGTCTATCAGGACAGAAACTATTTTGGACCAGCTACCAAGTGGCCATGTAAGGAACTGCAGATTTGCTGTATTATGTTGTTACCTGGTAAAGACTACAGTGTTTATTGATTTTTGTTTGTTTGTGTTTAGCTTTACATACAGTAGATACTTTCTACCACTGACAGTTTAACATGACCATGGGACTGAATTTTGGTCATTTGAGGGACGGCAGTTCTTGATTAGCCTGAGAACCATTTGCATGAATAATTATCTATAGACATGAATTTTTGTTTATTTCTGCTGTTGACATTTGAACATAAACACCTGTGGGATTTAATTTTGGTGCCACCCCCAAGTGGCCACAGGATCAACTGCAGTTTTAGGCACTGTCACAGCGTGTGCAGGGAAATGGATCCTAGTGTATGTGTTTCCTTATAAGACACTTATAACAGCGTGTTTTGTGATTTAATCAGTATACATGCTTTCCTATACATTATTGATGGCAGATAAATATTGATATGCTACAGTTTTGCCTAGCAGACTTCACTCCCATTCAAATTTTAAAACTCTAACGATGGGCCGTCAACTAGTCCTGCACAGGGCCCAGACACACTTTCTGAGAGATCTTAGTCATGGTAGCTCCTGCAAGATCCACCCACAGAGGTCCTGAACACATAAAACTCAGATTCCAACCAGAGCAGTAGCAGAACTGAAGAAGCCACTCGGGGGAGTGGGAAACATCTTCAAAAACAGTCCTGGAGTCCAGCTGCCTCCATTGAAACTCTTGGAAATGACTCTGACCTGATGAATGAGAGCATCCACAGATATACCAGAAAAGCTGTTTTGTGATAACTGCACGGACACTTATATTAATGATATCTAGAATAAACACCAAGCATTCAAATGGAGCGACGTATCACACATGCCACAAAGATTCAATGTAGAGTTTGTTATTTGAGGTGCTTGCAGTCTTTCCTCAGTTCATTTTGTGCTCTCTGTAATTATTTTGTTCTTTTTAATACAGTGTGATAGTATCACTCAGCTGCCTCTGCACACAATAGGTTCAAATAATACAAGAGGGGGTACATTTTAATGGGGACCTGACACTAAGATAAACAGTCAATAATGGAGTATATATTTTTCAATGAATAAATTAAATTCATACAAATTAAAACCCTTTTACACCACCCTCAATAGTTGACAAACGCCTGTCAAAGGCATACCCAAATTAAACTACAAGCTGTTTGTGAGCCCTTAGGAGTATGTGCAAAAGCTTGGTCTCATTGTGAAGGTAACACTCTGAAATTTTTATTTTAGCTGTGTGATTTACTGCAATTGCAAATGGTTAACAGTGAGAGAAGTCTAAACACAGAGAAATAAAAAGATTTTGTAGCTCGCCTAAATTTTTTTTGTAAAAAAAGGCTGCTTGACAACTGGAGCATGGTGATGTTGATTAGATGACAATATAGTGACACAGGCTGAAGTCTTACCTATTTAACTTACCCAGTTAAAAGTAGATAGTAATTGGACAAGAAATGACCATTTGGGACAGGTTTTTCTGTAGGTATTCCCAGGCGCTCTCCAAAAAGTGCCATTTGGAGTCTCCAAATGGACACTTTGGCACCAAAGTGCATAACTCTGGAATGCTTCAACATACAGACATCAATGAGAGCTCTAATGAAAGGTGCCACTTAGAGGAACCTCATTCCATATTCAGATTCACTATTAGCATGATTGAAATAATGTTAGTGAAGCAAAAACACATTGAATGCTCATTATTCTACTGAAACTGAAATTGTGCATCAAAAGAAAAGACTCAGAACTAGAGATATGGTCAAAAAAAACACCTTTATCTAAACAAATACCCAAACTACTTACAGCAAACTGTTTACATGTTTACAATTCCACAGGTTTCACAGCCACATGTTGTTCTCAGCATGCCACTGTTACAGTCACAGGCTGCTACAAAGCACAGCTAGAAAGCTTGATGGGCGTCTTACTGTCACCAGAGATGTAGACTGGCTTGTGATGTTGTACACTGGGAGTAGGTGGCTGCTCTGGCTCTGGTGCTTGGCTCCCACTCTGTATCTGAATCAGTTTGCCTAAAATGCAAAAAATAAGGTTTTCATTCACAGAACAACTGTATCTGCATTCATTGTTCACCTTACAAATCAATAGTAAAAGTGCACACCACACAGGTAAACAAAATAGAACAGTGTTTGCCTAAAATGCAAAAAATATATATAAAACAAAATAACTATAGACATATGTATGTCTGTATGTATATATCAGATATTCATTCACAGAACAACTGTATCTGTATTCATTGTTCACCTCACAAATCAGTCCTCCACAACTACTTGTAGAGGAATAGTAAAAGCGCACACCTCCCCCATACACGTGTAAACAAAACAAAGGACACAACACTATTCACTAATTCTTCGAAATGTCTACATTCTGTTTATAAAACTGCAACATGTATAAAAGTTACACTTACTTGTCAAGGACTATATCTCCTCCTTCAATGAACATATCTTCTTCCACCGAGTCAACACATAACACATAACTTTCTGCGTCCGACACGTCCTCGTCAGAAAAGTTGCTTTTCCTTATTGTAAACTCATCGATAACTTCTTCAATGGTGTAATTCTTCTTTTCTGTGTGTTTCGTCATCTCTCTGGTCGCTAGAAACACCAAAATATGTAGCTATACGCTCACTCTCACTGTTACGCACGGACAGCCGGCATCCATTGTTCATGTTTACGCTTAGGTGTGTAGCCCACCCTCCTTCCACAACCCCTTCATGTGGGACATCCCCGTGACGGAAATCTTATTGGCTATACGTCCATTGCATCAGATTCAGCGTCAAATATAATGGGCTGAAAATACAAGCGTAAGAGTGGGGGGAGGTGCTTCGCTCGATATAGTCGCTCATTGGATTCTTTTGGCTAGGGACAGGCCCTCGATCCTTTTGTATGGTCAAACGAGCTGTCAATCAATAGAGTAGGGAAGTGGCTTTCCAACGAGGTGTAGGTTGTCAACAAAGAGCACAAAATGGCTGCGCCCAGACAGAGATATTGCAGTGAAACATGAACCGTCCCGTCCTCGGGCCACGTGTATACAAAAGGTTAAAATATAGAATTAGTTAGCCTGTGTCCTGACGTCTCATCACAGATGTAATGGCAGCTGTTCTGTCCCTCTCCTGACTTTCTCTAGCTTGTCCACACTTTGAGCTCCGAGCATTCATGGAACGTGTGCTTGCGGCTGAGCCTCAGACCTCACCTGGCAACAAGGAATTCTATTTTCTGATTGGTCGATAGGTCGCTAAGTCCAGACAGCTATATGAGCGCCAGATCCAGAAAATATGGTCAAACTTTCAGTCAGTCTGGTTCTGACATCACTCCGGCCACATTGCAGAGGTGGAGCTTCTCTGCTCATGATGTCACTGCTGCTGTAAAAACACAGACACAGACATAAGAAGTGCACAAAGTGTTTTACAGTCATGTAGCATGTGATGCAAAGCTGACAGATGAAAGTCATGTCTGAAGCAGCACAGTGCATTTCCATCTGCTCAACACAACAACACAGGTCAGAGTCACACTGTAACTGATGCTTCACAACAAGTTGTGTAACTTCTGGTGTTTTTCTTTAGAATCAGCCCTCAGGTCTCATGATCAGTGAAATATGAAGGAAGTGTCAGAACCGGTCTGACAGCTGGGTGACTCTGCACTCAGACCTGTTCTATCCACTGTTAACCCATTCATGTCAGTGTTGTATCAGGTGTCCTGTTTTCAAGGTAATGAAATAGATGGATCATAATACCCTGAATTTCCCTGAGGGACCTCATCCCTGCTGCACTGTGTAAGGTGTGTGATCCATGCTGCTTCTGCTCAGTGATTGATACTCACAGTGAGGTCTCATTCAGTCAGTAACCATTCTCAATAACACTGTTAGACTGTAGCAGACACATGTTGAATCATGTCTGCCCTCAGGAGCATGAAGGTGTGACAGGAATGCAGGTTACAGAGAGTCCGGCTGCAACAGCTGATTCTTATATTTACTGTATTTGACTTCAGGGTTTGCAGCACATTATGTCGACCAAGTCATGTAAAGAAATCGGTCCAGACAGTGTTTAGCTTGTGTGTTTTCTTGTTGTCTGTCAGAGGCTGGGTCGTGGCTCTGCTTCAGAGAGTTGGCTGCTGACACCCGGCTCCCAGCTGAACCAACAGTCTGTTTAAACCTGTTCAGAGTTCCTAGGAAGTCATGTGACCACAGAGGCTCCTCCTATGATGGAGTATAAACACCTCAAACACTGACTGCTCTCTGCTTCGTCACAGAAACCAACAGCACAGGTAAGACTCACTCACTGTGAAGGAATAATGAGAAAATGCTTCCAACATGTTGAGTGCAGAGTTTTAATGTGGACATTAGCTGATAGATCAGTAGGAATCAATGGCTTTATGTTATCATGTTCTATTATAAAGGTGACATCATAAGGTCACATGTAAAGTATAAAAGTGTTGATGAAGAGAGAGAAAAGGCTCAAAAGCCTACAAGTGGCTGCTTAGTGCCAAAACCACAGATATGTTTGCAGCACACTGTAGCAGCAGCAGGTGCAGGGCCCACATCAGTGCAGAAGCAGGTCCATGGAGTGCACAGGCCGTCAGAGTGCACACAGCTTTAATGAGCAGCAGAGTAGTAACACAGAGGGAGGAGGAGGAGAGGCGAGAGCCAGCAGGGACCGGAGCAGGAGTCAGAATAGCTCCTGTCAGCCGGTAGAAGTACGGGAGCAGTAGATGAGTGACTGTTGCCTTTGTTGCTTTTGTTTACAAATCGTGCTATGACTTGTTGTCATGGTGACTTGGTGTAAACAGCACATTACATTTAGCAGCGTTTCTTTGACGGCCACTTTAGCTTCAAGATGGGAATGGTGGCCCTGTGGCCATCTCTCCCCAGATGAAAGCTCTGAGTGTTACAAGAATGTTTTTAGCATGGTCACTCTCTTCCGTGTAGTCTACTGTGCTTTATTTCATCTTTGAACAGCACATATATGCTCTGGTATGCAGAACTTATAAATAACCATGGTGGGCCGCCATGGACAGAAATGCCAGGGCCACATTTTAGTCCCAGGTCAGCCCTGATAAAGAGAATGTAGTTTGGTTGTAACAGGATCAACTCATTGTAAACTGGTGTTTAGAATTTCAATACATCACCCTTATCAATGTGCAGCTGTGAGGAGGTTGTAGCCTACTGAGATGTGAGTGGAGCTGAATGCTCACAAAGATGAGAACCTTGGTGCTGGTGCAGCGCCCTCTCATGGTGACTTCCCTAAGTGTTGCCAGGCAACAGATTCCACTGGGCTTGGTTTAAGATGTAGTATGTTTGTTTATTGGAAAATGATACAGTATTAAATATGGAGCAAAAATGATCTGAAGGATTCAGACCAGTCATCGATCTGTGCTGATCTGTAGCTCATTGATTGCTGAGCTCCATCTAGTGGACAGACAGTAGAAGTGAATCAGGAAATGTCTTTCGGACACTTGTTGGACCGGTTTCACCGTCACTGACGTGTTCAGACTGTGAGGCTGTGAGGAAGTGACGCGTCCTCAGATCAGATTGTGTCAGACAGCAGGACTGAGGAGGACCAGGAGCAGCTTCTTCTCCACACAGGAAGCTGGAAAGTGTCTGTAAGTCCATCTGAACTGATCCAGCAGGTGAGAGTCCTTCCAGAGAAATCTCTCCATGTCTGATCACACTGTGCTGCATCACTGACAGATGGTACAGTACAGATGTTTCTGCTGCTGATTGGCTGCTTTCTCTTTGCTCTTTGATGACTTTTATAGCAGATGAGCAGCTGTTTCAGAACAACTTGTTACTTGTAGTGTTTTTCTGTTCGAGTCACAGCAGACTGTAGAACTCTCAGGTCACATGATCAGTGAGGAATGCAGGGAGTGTCAGAACCGGTCTGACAGCTGGATGACACTGCACTCATCACTTGTATCTACTGTTAACCCATTCATGACCACAGTGGAGTTTGTATGATTTTGCAGCATTTAAACACCTGCTGTGAGACAAAGACAAAAGTTGAAGTTTTCACATCAGTCAAGTTTGTGTTTCAATGTGTTTGTGTTCACTGCACTCAAAAAAACTGAAATTTTGACTTTAATTAAATTCCGGTATACACTCTAACATTCCCCAGCTTTGATTTGCTCTGAAACTCAGACGACAACTTGTTTAAACCTTTAAATGGAAAAAATGTTGGTTTATACTGAGTTTATCAGACGACTTACCTACCTCACCCTGCACACTACACCTACACACTGCACTGTGTAAGGTGTGTGATCCATGTTGCTTCTGCTCTGTTCCATCCTGTGCTGATCGGTAGCTCATTGATTTGACCAAACAGAGATGTTGGTGTGTTTACAGACTCACCAAAATAAAAGCCTGAGAACCAAACCTGGTCTGAGGCTCTGATGCTAAGCTAACAGCATGATTAGCCTGTTAGCATCTACATGAAGGATCAATAACAACATGCTGACTGTGTGTTTCTGTGTCATGTTGCTGTGTTTGTGTGAAGGTGTGAGCTCTGCTATGAGTCAGTGTGAGGACAGAGAGGAGGGAGTCCCTCCCTCTAAAAGACCTAAGTGTGGGGACCATGAGAGCCGGACCAAAGCTCAGAGGTAAGAGGACCGTCTCTGACTGTCCATGACTCTTCTCCATGTCAGAGCTCACACTCACATTATTCACACATCTGTGTGTTCAAGAACAAAGCAGCAGCACACTGCACACTCTGCTGGACCTGGACCTGGACCTGGACCTGGACCTGGACCTGGACCTGGACCTGGACCTGGACCTGGGCCTGGACCTGGACCTGGGCCTGGACCTGGACCTGGGCCTGGACCTGGACCTGCCAGCTGTGTGTCCATGAAGAGTGATCGGTCAAAGGATTATCCCATTTATTTCAAAGCTGTTGATCCATCTGAGGGTCAAAGGTCAGAGTTAATGTCACAGCTGCAGTTTGTTTCCATCATTATTAAACATTTAAAGTGTAACATGATGTTCAGCATCATTTTTCCAGAAGAAGCTCAGAGTCAGTGTTTGTGATTCTATCAGGATCCAGGATGTGAGAGCAGACTCTGCTGGACCTGGACCCAGCTGTGTGTCCATGAAAAGTGATGGGTCGATGGGTGAGCCCATTAATTTCAAAGCTGATCAGCCATCTGATGATCAAAGGTAAGAATCACTCTGGAAGTGTCTCCATGCTGTGATGAGCTCTGCTGGACTCTTGGGGTTGTATGTGTCTGTTTGCTCTGCAGGTGGTTGATGGTTTGGAGCATCTGTAGCACAGAGTAATGCA
Source organism: Parambassis ranga (assembly GCF_900634625.1). NCBI lineage: Eukaryota > Metazoa > Chordata > Actinopteri > Ambassidae > Parambassis > Parambassis ranga. The sequence goes on along the minus strand of NW_021144818.1, from coordinate 28,994 downwards.
TATTTACAGTGCTGCTTCAAAGTGTATGAATCATTTAAAATCTTCTATATGTCTGCATAAACATGACTTAAACATCTGCCTCACTGTACTAGAAAGGCAGCCCACTGAAACAAAGTATGGAAAGACATTTCAGTAATAAAACATTTAAATAAATGATAGATTCATACACTGTATGTAAATATTATTGTGCTGCCCCCTATAGTCAGCCAAAATCCTATGTTTGAGTTGAGATTGTCCTACGAGGCTTCCGTAGTAGCATAATGGTTCCAGAGCCAAGTGGAAAGTTTCTGCTGTGTTTTTTCATCCTGCTACATGTTTTTTAGTCGTCTGAGAATATCTGTCTGTAAGTATTATGTTTCATAAGCCCTTACCTTACGTCATGCGCTCATAGGAGGCACTTTAAGTTATTTAAGTTTAAGAAAACGGGTTAAAAGTGTGACGCTAATAGCGCTAGCGACCTTATGGGTTTTTCAATGCAAATTAGCATTGTGCTAATCGCTAGCGGTTTATGCATTTTTCTGTTGTCTAGCTCAGCTATGTTTTGTCGGCCTGCAGAATTCAGCATTGATCGTGTTTCGGGTCATATTTATGCAGAAATATAGAAAGTTTGACCAACTTCCCAAAACGACTGTAGCTGTCAGCCTATATGTAGCTAGGAGCTAGTCTCCTCCTCCTCAGATTCCCAGGGTCCTGGTTTGGATTTTTGCACGTACCTCACACTGCTGATTATTCTGACTTGAACACAGCCTGTGCAGAACTTTAAGGTGGCTTCTGTTCTTCGGTGTTTTTGGTTGAATTTGGTCAAATTGTGATCAAATAAATTGTGTGATAACAGTTGTTCAGTCTCTTGTAGTGGCCATCATGGACACTGATCCAGCTCTGTGTCCATGAAAAGTGAACATTTCAAAAATGTTGATACCACTTTAAGTCCTGTTTCTGTAACTTAGCAGTAGGGATGTCCCGATCCGATCACATGATCGGAAATCGGGCCCGATTACGTGATTTCAGACTCGATCGGAATCGGACATTACCTCCCGATCAGGACTCGGATATTTTTTAGGGCTGTCAAAGTTAACGCCTTCTGTGCAGGGTGGCTCTGTGTCTTGTAGTGTAGGGGTATGACAGCTGCTTTTGGTGCGACAGGTCCTGGTTCGAGACCTCGATGTGCTGCGTGTGTGAAATCTCCCAGTGTGGCGGCACACGCACACACAGGCCTGTCGCTAAACAATAAATCAAATAATTGCACGATAACTTTAAATGGGCTCTAAGTTTTTCGGCCGCGATAAATTACATTTGCACGCTTGTTTGTTTTCCTCTCTCTCTCTCGCTGCCAAAGAGGCTGGATGACAAAAGGCGTCACTCTGGTGCGTCGTAGCGTATAAAGTGTGCAAAGTCCGGCCGTCAGATTTAAAATGTCCCGCGGCTTCTGTCTTAAAATGTGTCAAATCAACAGGTAGTTCTTATTTTTTAACTCATTGTGTGACGTTTACGGGATGTTCTGAGCAGACCACGGTCAGCTCGCTGTCTGCGTCGCCACGGTGCGTCACAGCGCTGCAGGGCTTGGACGTTACAGCAACACAGAGAGCTGTGAAGCTGCTCAACACCGGTTCAACACTTCGACACAATTCACCACAAGACTAAACATGCTTATGTATACAACGTGCCATCAAAGAGAGTCTGCGTTGTACGAGTGAAGTTCTCTGCCTTGTCACTGGCGGCACTCGCTGCAGCGCCACCCATTCTAGTTCTCTTGCCCAGTCCTCTGGTGCCATCTCTGCTATTTTATGTGTTTCTGTCTACATGGTGGCGTTTGTAAAATTCGCTGATGCGCATACACACACGCAAACGCGTGCGCACACAAACACATGTGCGCACAGGTGAGCCCACTCCCAGCAGCAGGTAGAGTGCGTGTTGTTTGGCTCTGTTGCTCATGACGTGCTAGTTGGTTTGACTTAACTCCATTGACTATGCTCAGATAAGCCATGGTAATAGGCCTACCAATATCATTAATAATAACAATAATAATAATAGTGTTGATGATTGGGGGCCTTTCCAGTGTTAAATGTTCTTTAGAAATCGTGACAGGCCTGCACACACACACACACACACACACACACAGGTTTTGCCGCAATGAGTGCCTTTATAGAAAGTATCGGATCGGGACTCGGTATCGGCAGATACTCAAAATCAAATGACTCAGACTCGGACTCGAGGGCAAAAAAACCTGATCGGGACATCCCTACTTAGCAGAGTTCTTCAATGATCATGTGGGTCTGCTTGGCTCTGTAAAAGACCCATAAGCAGGTCTGTGTTTGTAGATGTATAATAGAAAGTATCAGTATGTATTTATGTTGTCATGTTATCATCTCATGGTGGTTTCTGAAGGCTTTAAGTAAAGGAAATAACAAAGGTCTGCAGTGTCATGTGTTACAACCGGCCAATTCAGAGTGGTTGCGATTCTTTCAAAGGCACTAAAATAGCAATCCACCTCAGACTCTCTGAATGGTGGCACTAAAGCAATGTGCTTGCTCACATCAAATGTGTCACGAGGAGAATGAGGAACCTGTCGTGAGGCAGATGGGTGTGGAGTCGCAGAGGGGAGACGCTCTAGCTCTAAGGCCCTCACCTTCAGGTGCATGGCCTCCACCTCTAACTCGCGATTTCTCAAATCAATTTCTTTTATTCTGAGAGTTAGCTGCATCTCCTCTGCCGTCATAGCAGGCGTAACAGACGGACCAGAGGGAGCGGTTGGGCTGGGCCGCACCGTGTCACGGGAGCTCACGTCAGCTTTCGCCGCCTCCTCTACAGAGGGCACAGACACACACAGACCTTCCTCCACTAGCTTTTCCTGCAAAAGCTCTTTCAGTTCCTCCTTTTTAATGTTTTGAGGCACTCTGACCTGAAAACGCGCAGCAATCATTAATAAAGCCACCTTCCTACACTTGTCCAACTGCTGGACTGTAGGATTCTTCACAAAATACTCTAGATCAAACTCCATATTCAGAGCAAAACTGTCAACCAGTATTATGCAGAGTAATATGAAAAATACAATATTCCAAAAAAAACGACGAATTGCCAATTACTTACTGACACGAATCAAAACACGAACGAGCCAAATTTAACTTACCGATAACAAACGTTTTACTTACCAACACGCTTTCAAAAGAATCGACGAGCCCCCAATTTATGTTACAACCGGCCTAGGGGAAACCTAGTTGTAGCATAAAGTGACTCTTCCCTCCTGTTCCGACTCCCAAGGTAGATATGAAAAAATATCAACGACGAATGGAATTTATATAAATGTATTTATAAACGAACCGAGACAACAGAAACCTTCAGGCTGAGCAATGCCAAAATAACAAACAAAACAACTAAGGTTCTCAGCTCCTGTCTTTCCTGAACAAAAGAAAAGAGATTCAAACAAAAATACAGGTGACTTCCCTGACTTCCTAACAAAAAACAGGAGAAAACGAATAAACAAAAACGGCTTCTCACCCCTACTCGAATGTGCCTGGTATGTAATAATAACTTAAATTCAATTACTCTAGGTAAAGCCAAAATCAAACGACGAGTCTAAATTACATAAATTAATATTCACAGTCTAATGTCTAATATACAAGCAAAAATCGAGTGCAGTCTTCTCGAGATGTGGAGAGGAGGGCAAGAGCATCGGGTGGCTGATGTGGAGGGTTTTTAAATTCAGAGCCCATCTGTGTCCTCCAATCCTCGAGCTCCATGTCATCCAGCTGTAGAACCAATAGTATGCTCCCCCCTGTTGGCGGGGAGGGAGAACACTCACACACACAAAATATGACTTAGTCATAACACATGATATAGACTCTATATCATCACACTGCATCATTGTCTGACTGCGATTCATTACAAACCCATCCTGCTGCACATCGCCTAATGTTAAAGAAAGAGAAACATGGTGAGTGGAAGATTTAACTGAACTCTTACAGCTGTGCTGGCAGCCATTAAAGCAGAATATGTGAAGAAGAACAAATTACAAACCTGCTGGATGCAGCTGAACAGTGTGGAGTCAGGATAGTTTTCATTTTTAATACTCACATTTTGTGTATTAATTAATTTTCTTCACCAGTCCATTGACTGTTGCACTTTGTATTTATTTCAGTCTGAGGTTTCAGTTTCTTTAATCTGAAATTAAGGCCTTCAATGTATTTGCCTGGGACTACTTTTATTCATGGTAACAGAGCTAGCTGTGCCCCAGGTAAACATTTCCTGCATTGAAAACTGACAATAGATATTACTGAAACACATGAACATGTGGACATAGGGGAAGCTAATAAGACACAAGCTAGACATCAGTTCAGACCTTTGGAGGAAATGTGAACAGCTGGACCTCAGGGACTTTAATTGAACCCTGGTCTAAATCAATGTGAACATATGATGACAGTGGAAGTGGAATGGAACTCTTAAAGCTGTGCTTCAGTCATTAAAGCAGCAGCAACAGGTTCAACATGAGCTGGATGTGTGGAGTTGGGATAGTTTTCATTTTTTAAAACAACAATGTTTGTTTGTCACCAGTCTGTTGACTGTTGTGTATCTGTTTAAAGTGAAAACACATCAAAACACTTAGTGACGTGATTGTGTTGTTAAATGCTGATGTTTCTGTCACAGACTGCAGCAACCCAGTGTTCAGACTCCTGCTCAGGACGCCATATTTATGGTGAGTACAAACAGCTTCTAACTACAACACAACAGTCCTGGTGCTTTACAGAGACCCAGAGCCTGACCCCTGAACAAGGCGAAGAGTGGAGGGGATGTGCGTCCATGTCTTCTTTGGTTGAAATATGGTGAAACATACAACCAGCACACACAGTGCAGAGCAGCTCAGGTGATGTGAAGACACATTTACAGCATCGTCACATAGCATTGTTAAAATGTAGACAGCATGACTGTGTCTCTGCAAAGATGTTACATAATGTGATGAGCCACTCGGCAGAACTGAGGAAGCCACTCGGGGGAGTGGCCAAACGTCTTCAAACACAATCCTTGAGTCCAGTTGCCTCAATTAAAACTATATATACACAGAGTGGGTGCAGGAAGTATTCAGACCCCCTTAAATGTTTCACTTTGTTATATTGCAGCCATTTGCTAAAATCATCGAAGTTCATTTTTCCTCATTAATGTCCACACAGCTCCCCATACTGACAGAAACACACAGAGTTGTTGACATGTTTGCAGATGTATTAAAAAGACAAAGTGAAATATGACATGGTCCTAAGTATCAGAGCCTTTGCTGTGACTCTCATATATTGAACTCAGGTGCGTCCATTTCTTCTGATCATCCTTCAGATGGTTCTACACCTTCATCTGAGTCCAGCTGTCTTTGATGATACTGATTGGACTTGATGAGGACAGACACACACCTGTCTGTATAAGACCTTACAGCTCACAGTGCATGTTAGAGCACATGAGGATCATGAGGTCAGAGGAGCTGCCTGAAGAGCTCAGAGACAGAACTGTGGTAGTAATACTTATAACTACAGCAGCTGTGCATACACAACACTTCATATCTAATGTTGTGGATTCAAGTAATACATGTATGAACATAAGCTGTAATATCATGAAACACTAAACTGTTATTCTGCTCCTCAAAGTCTGAGAGTTTATACTCTGTTGTTCTGTTCCAGCTGCTGGAGGAGAACATTGTCAGGTTTGTGAAGGATGAGCTGAAGAAGATCCAGAAGCTCCTGAGTCCAGATTACCCAGAATGCTCAGAGAGCCAGAGGGAGGATGAGGAGGATGAAGAGCAGAGGAGGAGCAGAGAGTCATTAGTGCAGATCACAGTGCACTTCCTGAGGAGGATGAAGCAGGAGGAGCTGGCTGAGCGTCTGCAGAGCAGTAAGAGGATTTGAAGAGCTTTAACATGATGGAAAGAGGAAATGAAGTTTACATTTACACACTCTGCTGTTAATATGATGCAGACATCTGTGAATTCTTCTGACTGAAAACACAAACTGTTTGTCTACAACTGATGAACAGATTTCATGGAGACAGAAAATATTTATTTGACACATTTATTGTAGCGTTCACTTATTAATGACATTTATTGTTTGTTCAGGAACTCCTGCTGCAGAGTGTGGACGTAAACTCAAGTCTAACCTGAGGAAGAAGTTCCAGTGTGTGTTTGAGGGGATCGCTAAAGCAGGAGAGCCGACCCTTCTGAACCAGATCTACACAGAGCTCTACATCACAGAGGGAGGGACTGCAGAGGTCAATGAGGAACATGAGGTCAGACAGATTGAAGCAGCATCCAGGAAAGCACACAGACCAGAAACAAGCATCAGACCAGAAGGCATCTTTAAAGGCTCACCTGGAAGACAGGAACCAATCAGAACAGTGATGACAAAGGGAGTGGCTGGCATCGGGAAAACAGTCCTAACACAGAAGTTCACTCTGGACTGGGCTGAAGACAAAGCCAACCAGGACATCCAGTTCACATTTCCATTCACTTTCAGAGAGCTGAATGTGCTGAGAGAGAGAAAGTTCAGCTTGGTGGAACTTGTTCATCACTTCTTCACTGAAACCAAAGAAGCAGGAATCTGCAGCTTTCAGCGCCTCCAGGTGGTCTTCATCTTTGACGGTCTGGATGAGTGTCGACTTCCTCTGGACTTCCAGAACAATGAGACCCTGACTGATGTCACAGAGTCCACCTCAGTGGATGTGCTGCTGACAAACCTCATCAGGGGGAAGCTGCTTCCCTCTGCTCGCCTCTGGATAACCACACGACCTGCAGCAGCCAATCAGATCCCTCCTGACTGTGTGGACGTGGTGACAGAGGTCAGAGGGTTCACTGACCCACAGAAGGAGGAGTACTTCAGGAAGAGGTTCAGAGAGGAGGAGCAGGCCAGCAGGATCATCTCCCACATCAAGACATCACGAAGCCTCCACATCATGTGCCACATCCCAGTCTTCTGCTGGATCACTGCTACAGTTCTGGAGGACATGTTGGAAACCAGAGAGGGAGGAGAGCTGCCCAAGACCCTGACTGAGATGTACATCCACTTCCTGGTGGTTCAGACCAAAGTGAAGAAGATCAAGTATGATGGAGGAGCTGAAACAGATCCACAGTGGAGTCCAGAGAGCAGGGAGATGATCCAGTCTCTGGGAAAACTGGCTTTTGACCAGCTGCAGAAAGGAAACCTGATCTTCTATGAGTCAGACCTGACAGAGTGTGGCATCGATATCAGAGCAGCCTCAGTGTACTCAGGAGTGTTCACACAGATCTTTAAAGAGGAGAGAGGCCTGTACCAGGACAAGGTGTTCTGCTTCATCCATCTGAGTGTTCAGGAGTTTCTGGCTGCTTTCCACCTCATACGCTGTTTCATTGATGGGGACGATGAAGAGCTGGTGAACTTCCTGGGAAAGAAAAAGACGTCATCTCTGGATGACATCCTGGACAGAGTCATGGAGAAATCTCTGAACAGTGAAACTGGCCACCTGGACCTGATGGTTCGCTTCCTTCATGGTCTCTCCCTGCAGTCAAATCAGAGACTTTTAAAAGACCTGCTGGGTCAGACAGAGATCAGTTCAGAGGCCTTCCAGAGAGCCATCAACAAACTGAAACGGAGACGCACTGATACAGTGTCTCCTGACAGAAGCATCAACATCTTCCACTGTCTGATGGAGATGAACGACCTCTCAGTGCATCAGGAGATCCAAGAGTTCCTGCAGTCAGAGAACAGATCAGAGAAGGAACTCTCTGAGATTCACTGCTCAGCTCTGGCCTACATGCTGCAGATGTCAGAGGAGGTTCTTGATGAGCTAGACCTGATGAAGTACAACACAACAACAGAAGGACGATTGAGACTGCTTCCAGCTGTGAGGAACTGCAGAAAGTTCAGGTGAGTCCAGATGTGACCAATCAGTGTAGATTACTGGTTTAGTTCTTAGACACATTCACACTGTGTGTTTCTCTCTAACGGAGCTCCTTGTGTTCATTGACACATCACATCAGCTGTGTTTTTGTCTCAGATGTTCTTCTACTGTGAAAACATTGTTTTGTATGTTTCTGTTTGAAGCTGTTAAATGAATGGACAATAAATGTGTCTTTGTTTGTAGTTAAAACAGCTGCATGTGGCCAAAGAGCTGCACAAACTACATAGATACAAAGACTGCAAAAACTGCAGCACAACATCATGGTATGCAAACATGCAGACACATACCATTACACAAACAGTTCAATCAGGATGTCACACAACAGAATAACTCTTTAAAGTCTCTGCATGAAAGAGAAGAATTTATCTTTCAGCAATATCAGCTGGAAGAACCTACAACAGAGGAATAAAGTGAAATACACTGTCAAAATGAGACGATGAGAATGATCAGAACTATTGTTACATGTCAAACAGTCAGATCAAATGAGATCACTACTACTTAAAGTGTCCCTTTCATAATGTTCTGATATTTCTGTCATCACAGACTTTCTGACTGTGACCTCTCAGAGACTCACTGTGAAGTTGTGGCCTCAGCTCTGAAGTCCGACCCCTCCCATCTGACAGAGCTCGACATGAACCGGAACAGGCTGCAGGATTCAGGACTGAAGCAGCTATGTGCTGGACTGGACAGTCCTCACTGCATACTGCAGGTTCTTAGGTCAGTTAATGTTATTATTAGGCTGAGGTCCAGTGTTTAAATCATCTGTCAGGACTGACAGACAGAAAAGGACCACAGACATGTGTATCTTCAGTCACTGTTGCTCTGATGACAAATCAGATCTACTCATATGTTCAAATGTTGCTCAGTAATTCAGTGAATAATTATTATTTTCTTCCCTCCCAGTAACAGTAATCTGTATGTTTTAATGTTATCCCATATTATTAGATGATCAGTGGTATCAATGGCTCTATCAATGTGTTGTATTGTTTTATTAGGTTGTGTGGCTGTGGTTTGTCAGAGATCAGCTCTCTGGGATCAGCTCTGAAGGCTAACCCCTCCCAGCTGAGATATCTGGACCTCAGTGGGAACCACCTGCAGGATGTGGAGCAGCTACGTGGTTTTCTGGAGAGTTGTGGACTGCAGACTCTGAGGTCAGTCTCAATAGTTTTATGTGTTGTGATGTAAAGTTTGTGGTGGGGTGAGCTCTGAAGTCCCAAGACTGCAGATCCTCGGGTCAGGGTAAATCTGGGTGTTGATCCAGTCTTCACATTTCATTGGTTGATCGGTTGGATTTTGCTGCTTATGTTTTGAACTTATGATGCATTACTAACCCACCCAACCCCAGATGTAGAATGTCTGTAGGGGTTTAGTTCTTGCTTTTTGAGTTTATGATTTTGTAACTCTACTCTTGTCAAGTTGTCTGATCAATGAGGGAGGTTTGGGTTTACTGAAGCTCTTTGAGATGCAGCATGGTTTTGTTTTCAGTTGTATATCAGCATGAGTTGCAGATATAACTAGTACAAATGAGTTCCAAGATAAAATTGTTGGAACTTTCTGGTGTAAAATATTTCCGACAAACATGTGTGAATATAGAAAACACTTCAACAACATGTAGCGCTCCCCTCTGTAGTCATATTGATGATGTTATGTGCGATCACAGACGGAGATCCAGAAGCAGGTACATTTACTCACTTTAATAGAGAAAACAAAAAACTACCACTGAGGCGAAAACTGAGCTGAGTCCAAAATATAACCAAAAACAACCACGAGGGCGAACTACGAGGTAACTTGAAGGAGGAACGAAAAACAACCACGAGGGCGAAGCACAACTCAGGTCCAGGGCGAGAAACAACCGGGTGGCGTGGCTGGAGGCCTAGGCAAAAAACAAGGTAAGTCACTGGTCACTTAGAACGGACAGAAAGGTGGCTGGTTGCTTAGTACGAAAATAGCAGTGAAGAACTGGCGCCGAGGAGAAGGGAGGCGGCGCTTAAGTAGCCGGCGGAATGACGGGAAACGGAACCCAGGTGAGAAGAAGCCACGACTCCACCCAGCTGGACCATCGCGCCTGGAAAGAACAAAAACAAGGAAACGAGCAAGAAATGAAAAACACAGGAAGTGCCAGAGGAGCAACTCTCACCACATTACAGATGAGGGCAGGCTTTTAGGTTCTTTTCAAGTATTTATCCAATGTTTCTTAACCCTGATTAACTCAGTTTTAATTATTATCTTGGATGTCCCTTTAATACACACAAGTGCAGTGTTTAACCCATCAATCAAATGGCCCTCTTTAAATTATATTTTTAATGAAGATCTTAACTACGTCTGCATATGTCTCTGCAATTGAATCCCTGCCCTTTCTCAGGTGAGTAATAAGTAACACAACACAAGGTTTTAGAAAAATAATTCTCAGTTATTTAAGAAAAGGTTAATGCTGGTGAACTAAGACATGAAAATAAAATTAGAATATTGTTTTGGAGCCTTAAACATCAAATGTCACTTTTTTAAAGAAAAACACTCCAGCTGTTTGGAGGCAAAAACACAATATAACCTTTTTTCTTAACCCTCTAATGAATTCAGAAACTCAGTTTACCAACCTCAAGGTCACTTAAACAAAAGTTGTGGCCCCCACACCTTAATACACTCTATAAAGCAGCAACTTAAATGATTACAGACTGACATATACCGCAGCAGGCCTGATGCGGTGCTTGTGTTCGTGGACGCCCAAAACTTAATGGCCGCTTCACTCTGTGAGCAAAATAAAACAAGCACCTGAGGTGTTCCAGTCCCGTCCTCCAACAGTCACAGGAGCAGGCTCAGCATCAGCATCTCACCACAGACTCCGTCTACTGTCTCTATCCTCTCTTCTTGCCGGAAGAAACTCCCAAGTCCTAGTGGCTCCAACCTCCGTCCGTGTCTCTTCTCTGTCCTCAGGTGGAAAACAGCAGATGAGCTCCTCAAACAGTCGACTGAGTGAGTCCAACTAGAGCTAGAAAAAGTCCCTTCACTTGTCATCAACTGACTTGAATCTATTCTTCCAGGTGGCTAACAGCTAGCTTTAGCATTAGCACCAAACATGAACCGTCTGAACTTCGTGCTGAAAGTCTTCCCGCCTCTCAGTATGCTGCTAGACTTCTTCTCACAGGTTGTCCTGTCAACAACCTTAAGACACAAGTTACACACCGTTTTGTGCACTGCTAACTTAGAAATGAAGACAGAAAATCTCTGTGTTACACATGTTTCTCAGACACACCTCTCCTAGTCTGTGTCACACTGTGCTCACGGTCCTGTCACTTGTTATTAACCCCATCTATGCTGGTGGGACATCTTTCAGCAACATTCTTTAACATAACACAACAAACATGTAACACTTTTTACCCTTTTAAATCACATTTTAAATGCTTACACATTTAAACTTGAACTGAAATGATCAACACTCATTAGAACATGTGGGGATTTTAAACTGGGTTACAAACAAAACACATTTAGGAATGAAACCTTCTAGATGTAGGCTTCACTCAAGAGATTAAATGATGATGGATTGTGCAAGTACATCTATAACATTAAACTGCAACTCATTAAACAAGACGAAAATATGAATTGACACACTATGAACACAAAGTTAACTAGAAAGCATTTCCTGCAGAAAATGTGAGTTTGGTTGCTGCAGCTGAAGCATTGCTCTGAATGATGTGAAGGATTGCTCTGAATTGCTGGAGAATCTGCAGTCTGAATTTAAGTTGCTGAAACACTTTGAATAGATGAAGCTGTTTTATTGTGAAAAGTAGAAAACCTTTGAACATTAGGAAGTTATGAAACAGAAACTGCTGAAGATGAACAATATGAAGTCACTGACCTTAAAGAATAGCCTGGAAATGCACCATAAAGGTCTGAGGCTGGAATCATATCTAAAGCTAATAAGGACAGGCTGTATGGTTTTAATGTGGAAAAGTATCAGAGTTACCTCCCCCAGAACATTTTGGATGAAGTAGAAGCCATTTCCTGCATTCTGGTGGATTTCAACAGCTATTATACTGACAGAAGTAAAGGGTTAACTCAACAACTATTACTGAGAGATTCAATAACTCCTTATTTATTTTAAGCCATGATGACAAATATAAAACCAACTGAAAATGAAACAGTTCTGTCAGCCTCATGGTGGCACTACACTAACAGGTTATTAGAACAAAATGTTTACATCTGTTACTGTCTACCTCTGTGCCACCATGACTTTAACCACAAAAACCACATTTCTGTTTCACTGTATTCCCAATGAGGCCATCAGCTGCACTGTCAGGTTTTAGAGACTTCACAGAACAGATCAGATTAAACAGATTAGAAACAGATTACCCAAAGCCTCCAAAAAAAGCTGCACAACAGGTAACTTAGTTCACATGAATCTGTGCTGATGTGTCTGCTTGTGTTGATCAGCACACAATCAGTTCACATGAAGTGACTGAAACACAAAGGGAGGATCAATATAGAAGGAAACCCGCTCCCTGTCTCTCACTCCTGGCCTGCCCTATATGCCATAACGTCTGCTGCACCGTGTGCTTGCAGCTGAATCTCAGACCTCACCTGGCAACAATACATTTTTTTCTGATTGGCTGATTCCTGTTCTCTGCCATAGAAATGACAGATGATTAATAATAAAAAATGTACAAACATAATTCACAAATTATAACCACTGACATTACTAAGCTTAGACAATAGTGTCCTTTCATGTTGTAGAATTGTTTTTTTCATTGCACTGCTCTACTTTTTACAATTATTCAGTGTTGTTAAATGTACACATTTCATTTCTTTCAGACTGAGCAGCTGTAACCTCTCAGAGAGAAGCTGTGAAGCTCTGTCCTCAGTCCTCAGCTCCCAGTCCTCTAGTCTGAGAGAGCTGGATCTGGATAATAATGACCTGCAGGATTCAGGAGTGAAGCAGCTGTCTCACGGATTAGGGGGTCCAGACTGCAGACTGGAGACTCTCAGGTCAGGATCCAGCTTTTTGATCATCAGTTAAATTCTGCTTCATGTTCATGTTGAAGATCTGTTGGATTTTCCTTCTTTCTTCTTGAGTTCATGACATGTTTTGTTCCTCCAGTCTGTCAGGGTGTCTGATCACACAGGAGGGCTGTGCTTCTCTGGCCTCGGCTCTGACCTCCAACCCCTCCTATCTGAGAGAGCTGGACCTGAGCTACAATCATCCAGGAGACTCAGGAGTGGAGCTGCTGTCTGCTTTACTCAACAGTCCAGATTGTAGTCTGAAGACTCTCAGGTACACAGAGACCACAGAGCATGAGTCCTCCTCAGTCTGTCAGTTTAGCTCATATATCCACAGCTGTTGATGGATGGACTGAAACTGCAGAGAAGAAATAATCACTGATCCCTGATGTTCATCTTCCTCCATCATTAAGTGTCCATCATGTTAACTTCACTTTTCTTTATACACGTTCTTCATGTCAAAATACATACAGACTGATTTTCAGTCACACTTAGTGCAGATCAAATACTAAATGATGCCCTACTTATTAATGTCCTCAGCTGTAAGAACCACTGAATTATTTCCACAAACAAATGTTCCTGAAACAATCCATATGTGAAGCTTCAGAGGAGACAACAACACAATGGTAGAAGGAGGAGTTCCTTCAGTCAGAGACAGAGAGCAGGGAGACACTACAATATTATCACTGTAAAAACTACACACAGACATGAGTGAATGTATTTATTTGAAGTGTGTCAGAAACTCTTCCATCCATGACACATGTGAACCAGGCTTGTGTTTGCATATAGAGTGAAAGGAACAAACAGTCAGAGACAGTGTGGCTTGTTTGCTGCTTTGGATAAATGCACAATGCTGAGATCAAACCTACACTGTTGCTGCATGAAGAGGATTTTACAGTAAAGCACTGACAGAGAGCAATATTTCACAGAATGGAGGACATGAATGAACACAGAGCAGATCAGGAGAGACTCTTCTGGAGTCGACACAGATGAGTTTCAGTCTGTTTGTGTGTCTCTGACAAACTGAGGAACTCTGCTTCATGTTGATCAGCAGTTTGGACTCATGTTGGTTAGAAAATCATTCTGACTGTGTTTCTTCCTGCAGGGTGGAGCATGGTGGAGAGCAGTGGTTAAAACCTGGGCTGAGGAAGTGTAAGTTTGACTCAGTCTTTCCTCATGTTATTGTGCATGAGTCAGTGTTCTATCAGTCCATCAGAGCTGTTGTAGCGCAGCCTCGGCGGTTGGATTTCTTTGGTGTTTACTGGAGTTTATTACTCCCCAGCAGGAGTTTTAGGTTCCAGCTTTGTCATTGGTTTTCCTTTTTTCTCTTGTTAGGGAGCTTTAGTGTGTTGTAGTGTCTCTGTGTTTGTTTGGGCACTGCTCAGCTCTGAGTTCATGAACTGCAGCCTAACACTGAAACCAGCCTGTGTAGCTGCCGATCTGAGAGTGGGGACGAGTGGGGAGGTGCAGACATGCCGTGTGTGGGTTTCCCCTCAGCCTGGGACATAACAGAGACAACCAAAGCAGACAAAAGACAAAATCCAATAAGAGACCACAAAGGGTTGAAAAGGTCCAAACACAGGAAGAAACAGCTCCACAGTCCAAAAGCAGGCAGGACTCAGACACAAAGAATCTCATCCAAAGGGTCAGACTGGACTGATGGACTGAAGAGTGAAGACACTGAGACACTGAGCTGTGAGCAGCATTATTAGGGTTAGGGTTAGGGCGAGAAACGCCACTGTTTAAGAAAACGAGTTACCACCAAAATAAGTTTCACACGGGGTCTCTGTTTAAAGTTTGTAATCAATTAGTAACAAAACACGTTATCCGCCATGTTTCCCTGCACCGCTTCTTCCCTTTTTCCCAATCTGCTACAAACGCCCTGATTTTCAGCACAATGCAGCATTTCCATTCAACCAATCACGGGGCAGCTTTCCAACTGTCATGGCGGAGCCCTGTCAGTAGATAGAAAGTATGTCCAGTCGTCTTTTAAATGAGTGTTTTAGCTATGTGACATGAATAACTTTGACAGTATCCATGAGGCAGTCCTCTTTTCTTCCATGGGAAAAAAGCGGAAGCCTTCCATACAGAATCCCGAAACTCAGCTGGAGGGAAAATACCGGCCACTTCCTGTTCACATACTAAAGAGAAAAACTTTTGTCATGCGGATCAACTGACAGCCGGCGAAATCATATTATTAGAAATACATATATAAATACATAAAATGAGTTTTATGATGAAATGGATTTATAGCTTTTTGGGTGTTTAATAAATGTTTAAAATCAAAATATAGATTAGATTTTTTGATGTTATTACAAACTCATGATGATATATTACAGTTTGAAACATAAACTAGAAGTTTCATATAAACCCTTTTTGAAAGAAAACACTTTTTTCTGGATTTATAGCGTTTTGGAAGCAATCTCTTCATTTGTTAGGCGGGACAGCCGAAACCAGTTAAACAAGCTTTTACTGACAGCTCTGAACAGACCACATTAACTTATCATTCATTTTAGTGCAGCCGCCACAACTTCCATTTCACAAACCATTTTTTAATGTTCATTTATTATATTTCCTTTTATTTTGCTTTGTGCTTTGGTTTCATTCTGTAACACTGGACTTATTTTTACGAAGGTTTGAACTCTGACAGTGTTTGAACAGGAGAGAAAGGAGTATAAAGTGTGCAGTGAGGGCTTCACAGCCTTAAAGCATCTAGAATAACTGTAAAAAATAAAGCCCATCACTTCACGGATTTCACCTTTTGCGGGTTATTTTTGGAACGTAACCCCGCGATTAACGAGGGACCTCTGATGAGAAGGAAGAGACTGGGCTCTCAGCTGCAGTAAAGGGGGCAGGTCTGGCTCCAACACAGGTTTCAATGTGCAAGATGTCTTGCCCTCACATTCTTCTTCCATTTCCACTTGTCCTGAAACTTCGGCCTTCGCTGTCAACCTTCCTTTTCTTACTCACACTTGCCATTTTAGAAATGGGCAATAAATAAAAAACACAGATCACTGGCAAACAGGGTGGTGAGAGTTTGACCATGTTTGCTGCCATCTTGTGGTGAAATGTTAAATATATATAAATAATAATCATTTTTAAAGGTGTGATTTCATCCTGTGGACCAGCGGTCCCCAACCTTTTTTGCACCACGGACCGGTATCATGTAAAACAATACTTTCACGGACCGGCACAGAAAAAAAAAAAATTCTCACTTTCCCAGCAATGAGGCGGTCCCATCTGGGGATAATGGGAGACATGACACCCGAAGTGTGTTTCTTATGTCCAGTCCACTCCGTAATTTTGTTTTGGCCGTCATTAATTGCTTCAGTCGTTCTTGTTCATGATTTCTTCCATGGCTCGTCTTTTAATGCAGGGTGCTCGGTCTCGCAGTTTTGAAGGCTTCGTTGCCTCATTTGCGAGTCTGTCGCCACATCACTCAGAGCGGACTTGGTGTGTGAGAATCACCTGTTGCAATAAATCCGTATTTTAAATAGGACTCCTGATATAGTCTTTTAAATGCGGGTTTCTTTTTCTTTGAAGGGGTAGGCTCCCCTTCTTCTGTCTCCTCGTTAGGCCTTTTCCCCTTTCCGAAGAAGCTCTCCAAAGACGTTTGTTTTTTATTTATTTTTGCTGCTTGTGGGCTTAATTTTGGGGCCATATCCCGTGACCGAGACAAGCGTCTGGGCAGGTGCTTAAAGGCACAGGCGGATTAATCTGATCGATTTATAAATGAAACAGCTTTCAGACTCAGATAATGAATAATATATGTTTTGCTCAGTCTTTCTGTGCGGCCCGGTACCAAATGACCCACGGACCGGTACCGGTCCCCGGCCCGGTGGTTGGGGACCACTGCTGTGGACAACAGTACTGGTGGCATATTAGGACATTATTGATTTTATGACAGAGGCTTCGGCCCAGTGAACATATGAACTGGACTTTTGGTCTGTTCTACAGGAAGAACCCTCAATGATAATGCACCAACAATCCCAACCAAAGAAAGGAACATAAGGACAGAAGAACCAAACAGGAAAGAAAATAGAAATAACTATTGTATATATAACCTAGAAAATTCCACAAGACATTTTGAGTGGGCCAATGCGCGCTCACCCACACTCTGCTGCCGGTCCGCCCCATTATATACCACCAAACCTCATTCCTGATCACCATATGTGAAAGATGCCACTGATGACATTTCATGCTTTTACAGTGTTTCTGATTGGTTTTATATAAGGTTTAATAGGCCCCAAGCTTCTCCATTCATTCTGAATGGAGGAATCCTAAAGATGTGGATGTGACTTTGGCTGCTATTTTATGAAGTTTGGTAAAAGACATGAACATGAGGATTCAGTATGATAAAGTCCAACTCCTTATGAGCAGTTTGCAGTTGAAATGAATGTTCTGTGTAGAGGCATGCCAGACTGATAGGCTTCCAAAGTTAGCTGGGTTTTGTCAGGGATCTCACCAGTTTCCCATTATTTCCTATGAGGGGGGTTAGGTCAGCTAAGTGGCTTGCCTGTCAAAACAAAAAGTGGCACAGACATGGGGACTCAATATGTCAGAGGTCTAATGTTTATCTACATTTTACATTTTGAATGAAGGTTCTGTGTGAAAGCATGCCCAAACACCATGCCTTCAAAGTTTGACAGTGATTTGATGCCTGTGGGGAGGGTCAATCGCAGTTTTTCTGGATTTTTTCAAACACCGTTTATCCGATTGCTACCAAACCTCAGAGGGTAGTAGTCCTGACCGAGCCGGTCGATTTGATGTATAATTTGTAGGGGTGGCTAGTGCTAGTTAGCTGTGTAATGAATTAGAGGCTTTTATTTTGAAAATCAGTGTGTGTCTGTGTAAGTGTGTAAGTGTGTGTGTGTGTGGGGGGGGGGGGGGGGTGGGTTGGGGACACTCCCTAATGCATGTTAAAACATGTTTAAGTGTTTTATTTTGAAAATCTACACGTCAGCATATCCTGTTATTGTGCAGGGTCTTTTATTTTGAAAATCCATGTTTGTGTGTCTGTGTGTTGTCAGGTGTGTATAGTGTGTGTCTGCATATTTCTGGGTGGCTTGTGTGTAGTTTACCAGGCCTAGTAAGGTCTGTAATGATGTGGAGGCTTTTATTTTGAAAATCAGCGTGTGTGTGTGTGTGTTTGTGTGTGTGTGTCTGTGAGTGTAGTTGTGTATGTTCCTGTATGGAGCTTTTGGATGATGCTCTTTATCCAATGATACAGCTGATGCTGCTGTTACGGTTACCATGGAAACGGCTCCCTCAGTTTTCGGCTTCCTGGTTTTGTGACTTTTGCCTTTTTCTCTCTCTCTCCCCATTCACCGTCTATGTCGTTCGCCCACTGGTTTTTTGCGATTTACGTGAAAACCGTACGTCGGAACGGAAAGAAAAGTCATAGCACAGGTGTCCCGGTACAGCCGGACGTCCTGTAAAAGTTTCAGGTCGCTCACATTAAAGCTGTGGGACTAGTTCTGCTGAAAATGTGTCCAGAAGAAGGAGAATAATACAGAAGCGGAATAAGTATTTACAATAGTAACAGTGGAACAATATCAGGATAGATCAGGAGGTCTGAGTCTGGTCTTTCAGTCCAGATCCTCCTCCAGACTCTGATGAAGGAGCTTTTGGATGATGCTCTTTATCCAATGATACAGTTGATGCTGCTGTTCTTCTCATGTTCTAAATGTGTCGTCTGTCTTTACTCACATTGCTGCAAATATCCAGTTTGTGTTTGAACACAAAGCTGATAGTTGTGTGTTTGTTCATTCAAACATTAGTGACAAAAAGTCTGATGATAAACTTTGTATGAATGAACAACACATCAGTCAGTAAAGACAGAATGAAGCCATCAGATGTGTCAGATGATAAACTGCAGCTGTGTCTTTTTCTCTCCATCAGATTTCTGTCAACTTGAAGTCGACACAAACTCAGTGTACAGAAGACTCAAACTGTCTGACAACAACAGGAAGGTGACACATGTGAGAGAGGAGGAGCCATATCCTGATCATCCAGACAGATTTGACTTCTACCATCAGCTGCTGTGTAGAAATGTTCTGACTGGTCGCTGTTACTGGGAGGTCGAGTGGAGAGGAAGGGTTGAAATATCAGTGAGTTACAGAAGAATCAGAAGGAAAGGAGACAGTGCTGACTGCATGTTTGGAGGAAACAATCAGTCCTGGAGTCTGAGCTGCTCTGATGGTGGTTACTATGTCCATCACAATAACAGAGCAACATTCATCACCTTATCCTCTGGCTCTGACAGAGCAGCAGTGTATGTGGACTGTCCTGCTGGCACTCTGTCCTTCTACAGAGTCTCCTCTGACACACTGATCCACCTCCACACCTTCAGCACCACATTCACTCAGCCTCTACATGCTGGGTTCTGGTTGGGTCCTGGTTCCTCAGTGAGTCTGTGCTGTGTGTAGAAGCAGAGTGTGTGGAAGTGACAGCAGCTTCAACTTTGTGCTTTAAATGTTGATGATGTTTCACTTTCATTTGAATCACTGACTGTGATTTCAGGTCAGAACATGTTTTTGTCTTAGAAGCAGTGAAATGAAGAATGTGAAGCTGAATTTATGATCATGAACTTTGACATGTCCTCACAAATGAAACCCTTACATTAAGAAATGCATGATTCCATGTTGTTATGGCTCTGATATTAAAATGTAGTATTATAATAGGAGTTAATGGACCTAAGTGGAAAACACCATTTAAAACTGCTGCAATACAAACACTAATAACTCCAACTCAATATTTTGGATAAACTTTGACATGACAGATATAAAATGAAAGCTGCAAGCAGCATTGCGTGCCCTCGCGCACCTTGCGATCCGCGGGGTCATCGCAGTCTTCTCTCCTATGCTCTCGTCTCTTATACTCTCCTGTCCTATGCTGTCCTCCTCTCATTTCCACAGATATACAACAAACACATGTTTACAACCAAACTTTCCTGCTACCAGTAGGTGGCGCTATGACCGTATCATCCTATTAGCATATATATCTGTTCAGACTCGGGTCCATAGCACTAGTGTAAGATTTTGTCCACATTGCATAAAGTGTATGGGTAGTACTGCATAAAACACAGCGAGTTCCTTTGTAATGGCGAATGGTCAACTTTGAGGCCACTCCCCCACCACACGGTAATACTTTTGAAAGAGTTTTGGAATGCGTCTATTCCCTATGGTGTCCTGAGTGGACACAGTGAATTTCAGCTCAATTGCAAGAAGTATGTGAGTCGTGAAAAGTTTTGAAGCAGGGTCACAAATAGGCACAAAATGGCCACAAAAGTCAAAATGGCGGACTTCCTGTTGGGTTTGGAGGGGGGGTCCAAGAGACTTTTTTGTGCGTCTTGGGGTGATACACATGTGTGCTAATTCTCATGATCCTGTGTCAAACTGGCCAGCGGGGCTACGCATTAGGGCAATAAATACAGTGAGTTCCTTTGTAATGGCGAACGGTCAACTTTGAGGCCACTCCCCCGCCACACGGTAATACTTTTGAAAGAGTTTTTGAATGCGTCTATTCCCTATGGTGTCCTGAGTGGACACAGTGAGTTTTAGCTCATTTGGAGGAAGTATGCGAGGCGTGAAAAGTTTTGTAGGAGGGTCACAAATCGCCAAAAATTAACAGAAATTTCAAAATTGCGGACTTCCTGTTGGGTTTGGAGGGGGGGTCCAAGAGACTTTTTTGTGCATCTTGGGGTGATACACATGTGTACCAATTTTCATGACCCTACTCAAAACAGGCCAGGGGGGCAGGCAGAAAAACCTATGAAAACACAACATTTTGTGTAGCCAGTAGGTGGCGCTCTGTCAAAGCCTCAATATTGTTGTATAGATGTGTTTAGGGTCAGACTCTGATCATACATGTGACATTTCGTACAGATCGGACAGAAAACGAAGAAGTTATAGAGACTTTCTCTGTCCTCAGAAATGGTCAAACTTTGAGGCCACGCCCCGGCCACACCGTAAGACTTTTGTAAGAGTTTTGGAATGCGTCTATTCCCTATGGTGTCCTGAGTGGACACAGTGAGTTTTAGCTCATTTGGATGAAGTATGCGAGGCGTGAAAAGTTTTGTAGGAGGGTCACAAATCGCCAAAAATTAACAGAAATTTCAAAATTGCGGACTTCCTGTTGGGTTTGGAGGGGGGGTCCAAGAGACTTTTTTGTGCATCTTGGGGTGATACACATGTGTACCAATTTTCATGACCCTACTCAAAACAGGCCAGGGGGGCAGGCAGAAAAACCTATGAAAACACAACATTTTGTGTAGCCAGTAGGTGGCGCTCTGTCAAAGCCTCAATATTGTTGTATAGATGTGTTTAGGGTCAGACTCTGATCATACATGTGACATTTCGTACAGATCGGACAGAAAACGAAGAAGTTATAGAGACTTTCTCTGTCCTCAGAAATGGTCAAACTTTGAGGCCACGCCCCGGCCACACCGTCAGACTTTTGTAAGAGTTTTGGAATGCGTCTATTCCCTATGGTGTCCTGAGTGGACACGGCGAATTTCAGCTCAATCCGTTGAAGTATGCGAGGCGTGAAAAGTTTGGCAGCAGGGTCACACATCGCCAAAAATGGCCACAAACCTTCAAATGGCGGACTTCCTGTTGGGTTTGGAGGGGGGGTCCAAGAGACTTTTTTGTGCGTCTTGAGGTGATACATATGTGTGCCAATTTTCATAATCCTGTGTCAAACCGGCCAGAGGGGCTACGCGTTGGGGGCGCTATAGAGCCATTTTTATATGTGCATTTCAAAAGTCAGCAAATTTCAAAATTTTTCGGGCGAATGAATTTTTCTACCAAGTTTGGTGAGTTTTTGGGCATGTTAAGGCCTCCAAAAATGCGATCTCGGAGGGGGGAAAAAAAAAAAAAAAAAAAAAAAAAAAAAAAAAAAAATAATCCTAAGGGTTTCAATAGGGCTCTTGCACCATTCGGTGCTCGGGCCCTAATAATCCTAAGGGTTTCAATAGGGCTCTTGCACCATTCGGTGCTCGGGCCCTAATTAAAGCTGCAAGCAGCATTGCGGGCCCTCGCAGAACTTGCGATCCGCGGGGCTATTGCTGTCTTCTCTCCTATGCTCTTGTCTCCTATACTCTCCTGTCCTATGCTCTCTTTTCCTCACATTTGCAGAGATGTACAACAAACACATGTTTACAACCAAACTTTCCTGCTACCAGTAGGTGGCGCTATGACCGTATCATCCTATTAGCATATATATCTGTTCAGACTCGGGTCCATAGCAGTACTGTAAGATTTTGTCCACATTGCATGAAGTATATGGGTAGTACTACATAGAATAGAGCAAGTTCCTTTGTAATGGCGAATGGTCAAATTTGAGGCCACGCCCCCACCACACGGTAATACTTTTGAAAGAGTTTTGGAATGCGTCTATTCCCTATGGTGTCCTGAGTGGACACAGTGAATTTCAGCTCAATTGCATGAAGTATGCGAGGCGTAAAAAGTTTTGAAGCAGGGTCACAAATACGCACAAAATGGCCACAAAAGTCAAAATGGCAGACTTCCTGTTGGGTTTGGAGGGGGGGTCCAAGAGACTTTTTTGTGCGTCTTGGGGTGATACACATGTGTGCTAATTTTCATGATCCTGTGTCAAACTGGCCAGCGGGGCTACGCGTTAGGGCAAAAAATACAGGGAGTTCCTTTGTAATGGCGAATGGTCAACTTCGAGGCCACGCCCCCGCCACACCGTCAGACTTTTGTAAGAGTTTTGGAATGCGTCTATTCCCTATGGTGTCCTAAGTGGACACAGTGAGTTTTAGCTCATTTGGATGAAGTATGCGAGGCGTGAAAACTTTTGTAGCAGGGTCACAAATCGCCACAAATTAACAGACATTTCAAAATGGCGGACTTCCTGTTGGGTTTGGAGGGGGGGTCCAAGAGACTTTTTTGTGCGTCTTGGGGTGATAAACATGTGTGCCAATTTTCGTGACCCTACTCAAAACAGGCCACAGGGGCAGGCAGAAAAACCTATGAAAACACAACATTTTGTGTAGCCAGTAGGTGGCGCTCTGTCAAAGCCTCAATATTGTTGTATAGATGTGTTTAGGGTCAGACTCTGATGATACATGTGACATTTCGTACAGATCGGACAGAAACCGAAGAAGTTATAGAGACTTTCTGTGTCCTCAGAAATGGTCAAACTTTGAGGCCACGCCCCGGCCACACCGTCAGACTTTTGTAAGAGTTTTGGAATGCGTCTATTCCCTATGGTGTCCTGAGTGGACACGGCGAATTTCAGCTCAATCCGATGACGTATGCGAGGCGTGAAAAGTTTGGCAGCAGGGTCACACATCGCCAAAAATGGCCACAAAAGGTAAAATGGCGGACTTCCTGTTGGGTTTGGAGGGGGGGTCCAAGAGACTTTTTTGTGCGTCTTGAGGTGATACATATGTGTGCTAATTTTCATAATCCTGTGTCAAACTGGCCAGAGGGGCTACGCGTTGGGGGCGCTATAGAGTCATTTTCCTATGTGCGTTTCAAACGTCAGCAAATTTCAAAATTTTTCGGGCGAATGAATTTTTCTACCAAGTTTGGTGAGTTTTTGGGCATGTTAAGGCCCCCAAAAATGCGATCTAAGGGGGGGAAGGAAGAAAAAAAAAAAAAATGAAAAATAATAATCCTAAGGGTTTCAATAGGGCTCTTGCACCATTCGGTGCTCGGGCCCTAAAAAAAATAATAATCCTAAGGGTTTCAATAGGGCTCTTGCACCATTCGGTGCTCGGGCCCTAATAATCCTAAGGGTTTCAATAGGGCTCTTGCACCATTCGGTGCTCGGGCCCTAAAAATGAAAAATTAAAGCTGCAAGCAGCATTGCGGGCCCTCGCGCACCTTGCGATCCGCGGGGTCATCGCAGTCTTCTCTCCTATGCTCTCGTCTCCTATACTCTCCTGTGCTATGTTCTCCTCCTCTCATTTCCACAGATATACAACAAACACATGTTTACAACCAAACTTTCCTGCTACCAGTAGGTGGCGCTATGACCGTATCATCCTATTAGCATATATATCTGTTTAGACTCGGCTCCATGGCAGTACTGTAAGATTTTGTCCACATTGCATAATGTATATGGGTAGTACTGCATAAAACACAGCGAGTTCCTTTGTAATGGCGAATGGTCAACTTTGAGGCCACTCCCCCACCACACGGTAATACTTTTGAAAGAGTTTTGGAATGCGTCTATTCCCTATGGTGTCCTGAGTGGACACAGTGAATTTCAGCTGAATTGCATGAAGTATGTGAGGCACGAAAAGTTTTATAGCAGGGTCAGAAAACGGTAAAAATTACAAAAAAAAAGTCAAAATGGTGGACTTCCTGTTGGGTTTGGAGGGGGGGTCCAAGAGACTTTTTTGTGCGTCTTGGGGTGATACACATGTCTGCTAATTCTTTTGATCCTGTGTCAAACTGGCCAGCGGGGCTACGCATTAGGGCAATAAATACAGTGACTTCCTTTGTAATGGCGAATGGTCAACTTTGAGGCCACGCCCCCGCCACACCGTCAGACTTTTGTAAGAGTTTTGGAAGGCGTCTGTTCCCTATGGTGTCCTGAGTGGACACAGTGAGTTTCAGCTCATTTAGATGAAGTATGCGAGGCGTGAAAAGTTTTGCAGCAGGGTCACAAATCGCCAAAAATTAACAGAAATTTCAAAATGGCGGACTTCCTGTTGGGTTTGGAGGGGGGGTCCAAGAGACTTTTTTGTGCATCTTGGGGTGATACACATGTGTGCCAATTTTCGTGACCCTACTCAAAACAGGCCACAGGGGCAGGCAGAAAAACCTATGAAAACACAACATTTTGTGTAGCCAGTAGGTGGCGCTCATTCAAAGCCTCAATATTGTTGTATAGATGTGTTTAGGGTCAGACTCTGATCATACATGTGACATTTCGTACAGATCGGACAGAAAACGAAGAAGTTATAGAGACTTTCTGTGTCCTCAGAAATGGTCAAACTTTGAGGCCACGCCCCGGCCACACCGTCAGACTTTTGTAAGAGTTTTGGAATGCGTCTATTCCCTATGGTGTCCTGAGTGGACACGGCGAATTTCAGCTCAATCCGTTGAAGTATGCGAGGCGTGAAAAGTTTGGCAGCAGGGTCACACATCGCCAAAAATGGCCACAAACCTTCAAATGGCGGACTTCCTGTTGGGTTTGGAGGGGGGGTCCAAGAGACTTTTTTGTGCGTCTTGAGGTGATACATATGTGTGCCAATTTTCATAATCCTGTGTCAAACCGGCCAGAGGGGCTACGCGTTGGGGGCGCTATAGAGCCATTTTTATATGTGCATTTCAAAAGTCAGCAAATTTCAAAATTTTTCGGGCGAATGAATTTTTCTACCAAGTTTGGTGAGTTTTTGGGCATGTTAAGGCCTCCAAAATTGCGATCTCGGAGGGGAAAAAAAAAAAAAAAAAAAAAATTAAAGCTGCAAGCAGCATTGCGGGCCCTCGCGCACCTGGCGATCCGCGGGGTCATCGCAGTCTTCTCTCCTATGCTCTCGTCTCCTGTACTCTCCTGTCCTATGCTCTCCTCCTCTCATTTCCACAGATATACAACAAACACATGTTTACAACCAAACTGTCCTGCTACCAGTAGGTGGCGCTATGACCGTATCATCCTATTAGCATATATATCTGTTCAGACTCGGGTCCATAGCAGTAGTGTAAGATTTTGTCCACATTGCATGAAGTATATGGGTAGTACTACATAGAATAGAGCAAGTTCGTTTGTAATGGCGAATGGTCAAATTTGAGGCCACGCCCCCACCACACGGTAATACTTTTGAAAGAGTTTTGGAATGTGTTTATTCCCTATGGTGTCCTGAGTGGACACAGTGAATTTCAGGTCAATTGCATGAAGTTTGTGATGCGTGAAAAGTTTTGAAGCAGGGTCACAAATAGGCAAAAAATGGCCACATAAGTCAAAATGGCAGACTTCCTGTTGGGTTTGGAGGGGGTGTCCAAGAGACTTTTTTGTGTGTCTTGGGGTGGTACACATATGTGCTAACTTTCATGATCCTGTGTCAAACTGGCCAGCGGGGCTACGCGTTAGGGCAAAAAATACAGGGAGTTCCTTTGTAAGGGCGAATGGTCAACTTTGAGGCCACGCCCCCACCACACCGTAAGACTTTTGTAAGAGTTTTGGAATGCGTCTATTCCCTGTGGTGTCCTGAGTGGACACAGTGAATTTCAGCTCAATTGCATGAAGTATGTGAGGCGTGAAAAGTTTTGAAGCAGGGTCAAAAATAGGCAAAAAATGGCCACAAAAGTCAAAATGGCGGACTTCCTGTTGGGTTTGGAGGGGGGGTCCAAGAGACTTTTTTGTGCGTCTTGGGGTGATACACATGTGTGCCAATTTTCATGATCCTGTGTCAAACTGGCCAGCGGGGCTACGCGTTAGGGCAAAAAATACAGGGAGTTCTTTTGTAATGGCAAATGGTCAACTTTGAGGCCACGCCCCCACCACACCGTAAGACTTTTGTAAGAGTTTTGGAATGCGTCTATTCCCTATGGTGTCCTGAGTGGACACAGTGATTTTCAGCTTGATTGGATGAAGTATGCGAGGCGTGAAAAGTTTTATAGCAGGGTCACAAATCGCCAAAAATTAACAGAAATTTCAAAATGGCGGACTTCCTGTTGGGTTTGGAGGGGGGGTCCAAGAGACTTTTTTGTGCATCTTGGGGTGATACACATGTGTGCTAATTTTCATGACCCTACTCAAAACAGGCCAGGGGGGCAGGCAGAAAAACCTATGAAAACACAACATTTTGTGTAGCCAGTAGGTGGCGCTCTGTCAAAGCCTCAATATTGTTGTATAGATGTGTTTAGGGTCAGACTCTGATCATACATGTGACATTTCGTACAGATCGGAGAGAAAACGAAGAAGTTATAGAGACTTTCTGTGTCCTCAGAAATGGTCAAACTTTGAGGCCACGCCCCGGCCACACCGTCAGACTTTTGTAAGAGTTTTGGAATGCGTCTATTCCCTATGGTGTCCTGAGTGGACACGGCGAATTTCAGCTCAATCCGTTGAAGTATGCGAGGCGTGAAAAGTTTGGCAGCAGGGTCCCACATCGCCAAAAATGGCCACAAACCTTCAAATGGCGGACTTCCTGTTGGGTTTGGAGGGGGGGGTCCAAGAGACTTTTTTGTGCGTCTTGAGGTGATACATATGTGTGCCAATTTTCATAATCCTGTGTCAAACTGGCCAGAGGGGCTACACGTTGGGGGCGCTATAGAGTCATTTTTATATGTGCATTTCAAAAGTCAGCAAATTTCAAAATTTTTCGGGCGAATGAATTTTTCTACCAAGTTTGGTGAGTTTTTGAGCATGTTAAGGCCCCCAAAAATGCGATCTCGGAGGGGGAAAAAAAAAAAAAAAAATAATAATCCTAAGGGTTTCAATAGGGCTCTTGCACCATTCGGTGCTCGGGCCCTAATTAAAGCTGCAAGCAGCATTGCGGGCCCTCGCGCACCTTGCGATCCGCAGGGTCATCGCAGTCTTCTCTCCTATGCTCTCGTCTCCTATACTGTCCTGTGCTATGCTCTCCTCCTCTCATTTCCACAGATATACAACAAACACATGTTTACAACCAAACTTTCCTGCTACCAGTAGGTGGCGCTATGACCGAATCATCCTATTAGCATATATATCTGTTCAGACCCGGGTCCATAGCAGTACTGTAGAATTTTGTCCACATTGCATAAAGTATATGGGTAGTACTGCATAAAACACAGCGAGTTCCTTTGTAATGGCGAACGGTCAACTTTGAGGCCACTCCCCTGCCACACGGTAATACTTTTGAAAGAGTTTTGGAATGCGTCTATTCCCTATGGTGGACACAGTGAATTTCAGCTCAATTGCATGAAGTTTGTGATGCGTGAAAAGTTTTGAAGCAGGGTCACAAATAGGCAAAAAATGGCCACAAAAGTCAAAATGGTGGACTTCCTGTTGGGTTTGGAGGGGGGGTCCAAGAGACTTTTTTGTGCGTCTTGGGGTGATACACATGTGTGCAAATTTTCATGATCCTGTGTCAAACTGGCCAGCGGGGCTACGCGTTAGGGCAAAAAATACACGGAGTTCCTTTGTAATGGCGAATGGTCAACTTTGAGTCCACGCCCCCACCACACCGTGATACTTTTGTAAGAGTTTTGGAATGCGTCTATTCTGTATCGTGTCCTGAGTGGACACAGTGATTTTCAGCTTGATTGGATAAAGTATGCGAGGCGTGAAAAGTTTTGCAGCAGGGTCACAAACAGCCAAAATTAACAGAAATTTCAAAATGGCGGACTTCCTGTTGGGTTTGGAGGGGGGGTCCAAGAGACTTTTTTGTGCGACTTGGGGTGATACACATGTGTGCTAATTCTCATGATCCTGTGTCAAACTGGCCAGCGGGGCTACGCATTAGGGCAATAAATACAGTGAGTTCCTTTGTAATGGCGAATGGTCAACTTTGAGGCCACGCCCCCGCCACACCGTCAGACTTTTGTAAGAGTTTTTGAATGCGTCTATTCCCTATGGTGTCCTGAGTGGACACAGTGAGTTTTAGCTCATTTGGATGAAGTATGCGAGGCATGAAAAGTTTTGTAGGAGGGTCACAAATCGCCAAAAATTAACAGAAATTTCAAAATTGCGGACTTCCTGTTGGGTTTGGAGGGGGGGTCCAAGAGACTTTTTTGTGCATCTTGGGGTGATACACATGTGTACCAATTTTCATGCCCCTACTCAAAACAGGCCAGGGGGGCAGGCAGAAAAACCTATGAAAACACAACATTTTGTGTAGCCAGTAGGTGGCGCTCTGTCAAAGCCTCAATATTGTTGTATAGATGTGTTTAGGGTCAGACTCTGATCATACATGTGACATTTCGTACAGATCGGACAGAAAACGAAGAAGTTATAGAGACTTTCTGTGTCCTCAGAAATGGTCAAACTTTGAGGCCACGCCCCGGCCACACCGTCAGACTTTTGTAAGAGTTTTGGAATGCGTCTATTCCCTATGGTGTCCTGAGTGGACACGGCGAATTTCAGCTCAATCCGTTGAAGTATGCGAGGCGTGAAAAGTTTGGCAGCAGGGTCACATC